>NW_019745129.1:0-53412 GCF_002891405.2 Cryptotermes secundus | reverse complement strand
GTGTAATGTGGTCGTACTTGCACGGTGTCGCATTACAGATGAAGGAAATCTTCCTACACACCACCGTGATATTCTCGAATGGAGGCCAGCACTTCCTTGTACCTTTACCAAACTTACTTTTTAAATAATTCTCTAAAAATCCTCAGAATTACTTGGGTTTTGGACTTTGTCCATCGTTTGATATTCTAGAGGCTAGAAAACACAACGTTTCCTCAGGGGAGGGGGAGGCACATAGTCTGTTAGGTATCTTAGAAAGAGCTAACCTCAGTTACTGAACCAGTGATCGAGATTAGCTCTTTCTACGGGACCCACCTGAGTAGGTGTCTCTCCCCTCACCTGAGGATGGAAACAGATCCAGTTGTAGATACGTTCTTCAGTGCTTAAAAAATTCCACTGCGGCTTCCTTCTTAGGGACCTCCGGTTGTTCCGATTCGGACTCGATCTCTTCTGGATTTGCCTCCGTCTTGTCTCTCCATCGCTTCTCCGTCGGCCTTCATCTCTTTTCGCCAGGTTCTCATGTCTCCCGCCATCTTCTCATGGCGAGAGACCACATCTTCCTATTTGGCAGCATCCATCATCATTTGTTCCATTTTGTAGGTTGACGATACAAATATCTACTGCCGTCTTCAGTCCTACATTTCAATCCAATGGATCAATTAAATCCATTCCACTTCTGACAGCAGTTGTCACGTGTATTAGTGAGGGTTTGGATTGGTGATTGCATTTATTGACAACTTACAGATGCTAATTATAAATAATTATTTATAACACTCTCGGTAATTCATGCACACGCCTTCTCACTACAACACGTACCAAGTCTTTTCGTCTGTTGTATTCACCAGCCGTTGCCTTGTAGCGGCTTCCAACGGCCGACGTTCCTTTTGCTCTGGATTTGCCAACTGTCACCGTGCCTCAGATACCAGCTTCTGACAGTAACAGCTCACATGGACTGAACGCAGCAGTCCTTTAACTAATTCACTCACTCGCCGACCAACTCACTCCACTCCAATGCACTGCACTAACTCAACTCTTCCACTGAACGGCCTCGCCCTCTTTCACCTCACTTCACACAACCGACTCCAACTGGACTTGGTCGGTCGAGTGCTATAGCAACTGAGCGGACCCCCATAGAACGCCACTTGTAAGACCTCTTCTGTTGTTGCTTGACGTCACCCCGTACATATATGCTGCGGACGTTACTTAGCAACCGCCGTTGTTTACAGAATCACCGCTTAGAAGCGGATCTATACACCACAATATGATTGACGGAAGTAAGGTGGAAATAAAATATAGTAATATCCTAATTATTACGTGACGGTGCACGTCACTAGTAGAGAATCGCGCATGCGTTGCTACGGTAGGCTTGGATGAGGTACGTATATGACTGCTGGGTTATGCTCTTCCTCTGGCGTTGTACAGTTCACTACTAGCGCAAAAGAAGAGTGATAGGAGGCAGCACACAACACCACATTTTGATGATTGATGACCATTTGGGATGTGATGCCATGTAATCAGATATGAAGATACCAGCGAATCTGCTTCTTGCAACTTGAGGGATATGAACACATGGTAGCTTGACTTTCATGATACAGAGTGTTTCGAATCTGTGGACGTTACGTTTAGAATGCTTTTCTATGTGAGACTTGAGTTTCTCGCTTTAGCTAGTGTGAAGAGCATTCATTTCTGATGTGTGACGCCGTGTATTCTCTCAAAACCAAAACAAACTCCGTGGCTTGTAGTCCGCAAGCGAATCATACCGACCAAGCGACCACCACTTGTCAGCGAAGTTAGTGCCAACTTTATCGGATAGAGGGTGTCACGTGGTCAGCGCAACGGATCCCCACGGCCGTTAATCTCGGTTTTCTGGAATGAGCCCGCCTTTTCTTTGAAATAGCTCCTCAATTATCCTCACGAGGCTGAGTGGACCCCGTTCCAGACCAGCTACTCAGAAAATCTGGTAGAGCCGGGAATCGAATCCGGGTCCTCTGGATCTGTACCCAGGAACTCTGACCACTAGACCTCAGAGGCGGTCCGTATAGTCTTTTAGGAAGTTACAGAAGCTTGGAAGGAATGCGATGCTTCCATTTTCAGGATAAATTAAGAAAACATGGCTAGATATTTTTAAAGGACTTCGGTTCCATGGCGATTCCTGTTCAGGAACAGAAGACGCGTTAGCCCAACTTTGTCAGGACACGTGCCGCGTGAAGGACCCCGTTCAAAGGATGAATCAGGGTACATAGTTATTCGACGTAGCTGCATGACGTCTGTGCTTTGTGTTTGCTAATTAAGGTCTCAGCTTGTAATTATAACTTCTAAGAGTCAGCAGTGCACAAAAGGTAAAAAATGTCGCTTATGGATCTCTCTTTTATATTCGAGTGTATTCATTTTGCTTCATTTCTGCTGTTTGTAATTTTTTAATGTCTTTTCTCGAGGCCGTGCCCCGACTGTTTCATTCCAGAGGACTGTGCCCTTTCATTTAAAATGTTTTATTTACTGCCCTCCAGAGAAAAGTATACTAATTTAAGGAAAGATCTTGTAGGAATATGTGAGTAAGCCAGCAATGAAATGAATTTATGGTGCAAGGAAATTACAGGAAGTTAAAGCGCGTGCGCTCTTTGAATTTATAAACGTAAGTTTCATACATACTTACATTCAAATTGCCGTCCTTATATGCTAAAACTTTTGTAATATTTCGTCCATTCAGTTTTAGTAAAACATATAATTGAATTTCCTCAAATATATATCCTTAACGTATGTCAGTATAATCCGATAAACTAGAAGATTATCCCTAATCAAATTAAGACTTATTTGGATTTTACTTTCCATTAATGAAAGAATATAATTTAAGTTACTTTAAGTGAACGTAATAGCGTTTAAAGTAATAAAAAGACTGGAAAAATGAATTCTGTAGATCACACAAAAAGCGCGGTGTTGTTCCAGAATTTTTCCTGATTGCGGATGAGAGAAGTATTATCACGTATTTATGGCATCGTGACTAATAATAGCGAGTTCTGGAATGGATAATTGGATTTATCCGCACCGTCTTTTACAATCTTTCTGAATCACAATCAACTATAGCGCTGTCGCTAATCGACCCACTTTACAAACCTCTAGAACACGTTAAGTCTTCTCAGGTTTTATAATAGTCTCACTGTAACCAGAACACACTCGAAAATTCGTTCCCATCATAACCCGAAATTGTAAAATGACAACAGTGAATCTCTGCATACAGAATTTGTTTGTCTGCGTAGAAGATCAGAAGATACTTGCGATTGTAATTGCCATATCCAAAAGTCCTGCGCCATGTTTCTTTGCGCGGTGGATCGGAGTATGGCGGGATCATAAAAATGAGAGTAATTCTGGTTCTAAATAAGATTATATTAATTTTCATGGGAATGACGACAGCTGCCGACAGAGGGACTATTGTTCGCATATCCGCCAACGGCATAATTGGCAGGTCTACCAATTGAAACGAACACATGCTGCGCCCTGCCGGGGTTCTGTGTTTCCATAATCTGACCCAGCGGAAAAAACAATTTTTATAGAGACATTATGTAGTTTCTGTTCCGACCTACCCGGCCCATAATGAATTTCTGGAAACAATGAATTTATAGGTCTTTATACACTCGCCTCTGTAGTTATCGTTCCTGGCTACAGATACAGAGGTGCCGGGTTCGATTTCCGGCGCTGCTAGATTTTCTGAGAAGTGATGGGTCTGGAACGGGGTCCCCTCAGCTTCGTGAGGATAACTGAGGAGCTATTTTAAGGAAATAGCGGTTCCGGTCTAGAGAACCGAGATTAAGTACCGTCGGGATACGTTACGATGACCACGCGACACCCTCTATCCGCTAAAGTTGGCACAAATTTCGCCGACAAGCGGCGATCGCTCGGTCGGTATAGTTCGCTTGTGGACAACAAGCCTCGGAGCCCCTTACACAAGTGAAATAATTCTCACGCAGTAAACACTGTGTGGGTCAGTAAATTTGTTATAGCTTTGCTAGAGTTTTCACGTTCATGAATAGGCCTAGTTTGGTGCTCTCGGAATTACTTTGTCCATCTTCCGATATTCTTCTAAATAACACCGAAGACGACAACGTTTCGGAAACTGGACAGGTCTGTGTTTGTGTCCTTAGGTTACGGGAAGGGAGACACCTAGTGTGTTGGGTCTGTTAGAAAGAGATAATCTCAGTCATTGGACCAGCTCTTTCTAACAGACCCAACATACAAGTAGTAGGTGTCTCCCACTCCTTCACCTGAGGACGGAAACAGAAACGGTTTCCGAAACATCATATTCTGTAGTGTCTTCAGTATACTGGACAAAGGATAAAGGAAAAATCCCAGTATTCCCGAGTGTGAAACACCATCCTCAGGATCCTTTATCTATCTATCTGTCTGTCTGTCTGTCTGTCTGTCTGTTATTGCTGCTCCCACTTGGAGCATAGGGCAGCCGTGAAACGCTTCCTTTCACTTCAGTTTATAGTCCTAGACAGTCGGTATTACACTTTGGACAGGGGATCGGCCCGACGCAAGGCTGTTACCTACAAAGGACAACACAAAAACAGAATAAATACAAACATCCATTCCTTGAGTGGTATTCGAACCCAAGAACCCAGCGTTCGAGCGAGCGAAGATATTTCATGCTTTAGGCTGCGCGGCCACTGTTATGGGCTCAGAACCTTTTAGGGTCTGATTTTTCGTTGCCGTTTTTTATTGTTGTTTCGTTTGAGTTAAGTTGAAATTAGCTCAGAAAATGTGAGCGATGTAGTCCATTGTTACATTCAGATTATGCTACGCTTCTCAAAGTGTATATCATTGTCTCTAGTGTTGAGGGTGGCGCTTTGCCACGGGGGGTGGCAGAAGGAACGTTACGAGGAGTGGTGGAGAGCTACGCTTGAGCGCCCGCGGCCAGAGGGTAGCAGAAACTCCGTCAAGCAAATCGCCTTTCCGCATGGCTACCTCGCTTCCCCTCCTCCCATCTCTCTCTCGAAATATCTGCCGCTGCTACTGCTGCTGTGATTGCCCTAACATAGCCCCAAGTCTGCACCTTCACTTCAAAAAAACTTATCTCTAGACTCGAGGGCCAATTGTGGGCTGAAGAGGTACTTGTTGAATTACTCTCGAAACTTTCAAGATGCTAACGTCTTGCTTGTTTCTGCAGATTAGCGTGCAGTTCTGATAGAAGGATGACTGTGGAAATGTTCATTTCAATTAAACCTTAAGGACTGACGCAGAGCTGTGCTAGCTTTAACGAAATACTGTCACGAAAACCCTGGACTACTTGGTCTGCTTGTGTTACAGGGAAAAGTAAACCACATGAAGGGTTAAAACTCAGCACTAAATCAGTGCCACAGAAGTCAGAATCCGTTTATTTAAAACTGCGAAATGTATCTTGTCGTGTTCAGTGACTGGCATAAGGATTGTGGAGTGTGTATGGGTCAGTCAAAAAAGTCCATCGCGTTTCGTCTCTCCCGCCCACAATGTATTTCTACCACTGCCCCGCTTGTCATGCTTCAAACATCTCACACTGAACCCAGAGGCAGCATGTAGAACCACGAACATGTTCGTAAAGATTAAAACTTTGAGCCCCTAACAGGGGGAGACACGCGGTAGAGTAGTTGGTTGTGGCACAATGCTACAAGCCGGAAAGTCGCAGTTTCGATTTTCGATGAGGTCATTGGACATTTTTCAGTTGACGTAAATCTTCCGGTCGCACTCTGTCCCTGTGGTCGACTCAGCCTCTAACAGAAATAAGTACCAGAAATCTTCCTGGGGTACAGGGTGGCCGGCGTGTAAGGCTGATAAGCTTACCGCCATCTTTGAACCGATTGTCTAGAAACTGTGGGAGCCTCGATGTCCCACAAAGCTCTGGGCCTCCACGGTCTGTTACAGGGATAGCTTTGCCTTTTCTTACCTCCAGTAGATGAGGCATCGCTAATAATACTTAAGCCGCTTCAAAATAACAACGTCCTTGCCAAATGTAGGCCTACTTTATTGAATGGTCTTCAAAGCAGTGCCTTGCAAAACACTGGGAACATAGGTAACATGAAGAGCATGTTAGAATTCGGTAAAGATCAATACATGCAGCATTATATACGGGAGAAATTATTTCTTCTAACGGGATGGATGCATGTTATGCTTGTTTTGAAAGAAAGAAAGAAAGAAAGAAAGTGTAAAGCGTGAAATATTATTTCTAGCCCTGTCTGTACAACTAACTGTCTCTGTGGTCTGGTGATCAGTGTTCCTGCCTACAGATCGAAAGGCCTGGGTTCTATTCCCGACGCTACCAAATTTTCTGAGAAGTAGTGGGTCTGGAACGCGGTCAACTCAGCTTCATGAAGATAATTGAGTACCTGTTTCAAGGAAATAGCTGCTCCGGTCTAGAAAACCTAAATTAACGGCCGTGGGGATTCGTTGCGCTGACTACGCGACATTCTCTATCCGCTAAATTTGACATTAACTTCGCCGACAAGCGGCGGTCGCTCTGTCGGTATAATTCGCTTGCAGACTGAAAACCCGGAGTTTTTTTGTTTTGTCTGTACAACGAAACCTTTCTCTCTCATCCAACTCTGTCGCTGGCGAGTCGACTAAAACACTGCTCAAATAACATGTGATTTTGCAATGTCATATTCACAGAAGAAATTAAACAAAGACATTGGTGTAGGGACAAGATTCTGGATTTGCCTACCTGAGGTGCCCAGTTTCAAGTATCTGTCGGGCACCAACTGAGAATTTTCCCTCCAGGCAAATGCCATGACAGTACCTCTGTTAGATCACGACTGTTTCTTCCAAAATCATTTTCAGTTCGTAATTCGTCATATGTATTAGCATCTTCCGACTCTATGCTAGTAAATGCCGGTGCTGAAAGTCTCGTTAAGTGACGAATGAGATAAGAAAAATGCAGTTTTGCGTCGCATTTTCACCGCAGACATAGATGGTGCTAGCGTTCGACTCCCAAGTACTCATATTTACTCTTGTTCTTTTAATGTTTCTCAGAAATATCAAAATGACATTAAGTTTCGGAATTATGAATTTCACTCATTTTGGCATGTCATATTTGGATGTAATGCCACTGAATTTGTTTGTAGGGACTGAAAAACACCACGACACTCCTTAGACACGAAGGCCGAAGATCGAATCCTGTACTTCATGGGTATGAGAGAGGCCTACCACCCACTTAAGCGTGAAGTTCTTTTATCCCTGTAGGGTGTAAACCTCTGGACCCTCATTCTAACCATCTCTTGCCTATAAAAGTTGTCTCTATGTTTAATTAATTAAGTACCAAGCCATGAAAACATTTTGGGAAATGGAGGTAGAACTCCAGCATTCTTGACCTTGGGACTAGATGGAGGTGAGTGGTTAGCCTCACGCCTCGGACGCATTACCAGCGGGGAAAGGGCCCCATGTTCCTGTTGGATACGAGGCTGGGTGGGTCCCAGAACAGATCTGGACGCTCTGAAGAAGAGAATATCTCTTGCCTCTGCCTTGAATTGAACCCTGGCAATACAGCACGTAGCTATACCGACTGAGCTGTTACAGCTGTTCATCTTTTGCCCATACCTGTCTTATTTATTTGTGGTTTATTTCACGACTTCACTTTCTTACTTGCAAGCAATGGTAGTACAATGATGAAATGTGCAGGATTTTCAAGGAAGTTGCCGTGCTACCTCGGCTTCCGCTTAGAGAGACTGAGGAACACCAGGAAGAGCCTCAGTCAGAATTGTCGATGTCCCGAACGAGATTCGAACCGTGTATCTGCTGAAGCAGCCTTACCGCCTGAGGCAACGTGCTCGGTCACCCTCCCATATCGTTCCCGTAAATGAACAGACTTGTTCCTAAGTTTCAGTGATTTGATTCTTATGGTACAAATGTACTCTGACACATGCTCACCGTCTCGGCTTATAGTAAGACCACGCAGAGTGCGTTGTGTCACATTATACAGGCACTTCACATGCTCATTGCTGATGTACGGACCGAGAGGCTCCTTAATTTCATGTATGTTATTCTTACTTAATGGTGTCCAGGTTGTTATTTTTTTAAATTTTGATCATTTCACAGACGGTAGGACTCCTTGGGCGAGTGGACGAGTGATCGCAAGGCCTGTACCTAAACACAGGACAACACAGACACAGAATAAACGCATAAACATACCAAACATCCATGCCTTGTATGGGATTCGAACCCACGATCCCGGTTTCCGAGCGAGCGAAGAGAGTTCATGCCTCAGACCACTCGGCTACCGTGACCGGCGAATATTATTCTAGTGAAGAAAATGGGAGCCCAAAACAGTGGCCGCGCGGTCTAAAATATCAGCTGTTTTCGACCGCTCAGACACTACGATTCTGGGTTCCAATCCCACTTTGAGGCATGAATGTCTATGTGCGTCTATTCTGTATTCGTACTGTACTGTGTGTGCAGGTAGCAGCCTTGTGATGGGCTGATCCCCCGTCCAAGGAGTCCTGCCGACTGTTTAGTAGATCAAGAAACTGTAAACCGGCCAAGGTCCAACAAAGAGCGGTAGATATATATATATATAGGTTAATGTAAGATAATAAGATGAAATTGATTAACAGTTATTGGAACAAGTGAAGGAATGAAGGAAGCAGGAAACAAATTTAAAAATAAATTAGATAACCTGTAATCGGAATTCAGTTGCAACATTTATTGTTGCTTACTTGTTTGTCGGGATAGAACAGTCTGTCGTGAGGCGGACAACTGGAACTCTCCGCTTTCCAGAATTTTAACATGAATGTAAAATCTGACGTACTGAAACATGCCTCTCATGTTCGCCAACTTACCCTACTTATATACATGTATTTGCAGACGAACGGAAGATGTTGTCACGTAGTGCGTGTCACTGTAGAAAGGGGACTCAATTTATTGACCAGTTACACACTCACGACTCGCGACTGCATTTTACAGATAACTGTTACAGACACACAGACTAGTGTCCGCAGTCTATTATAGTCTCCACTAGCCGTTTCCTGGCAACGGATTTAACACAGGAACTCTTAAGAGTCCCCTCACAGCCGAACTTTCAACTGAGCACTCATGCAATTAACTAATTGCCCTAAACCGTCCCTCTTATAACATCTCGACGCGGACCACATAGAAACGCCCCGTTTCCAACAGTGACTCTATTGTTGCATGAGTACTCGTTTAGGCGGCAACGTGTTTACTGAGCCGTTGACCATAAACGGTAGTTGTTTACAGAGTTACTGCTTAGCAACGTATATATATCACAATATTGATCTAGAGGTAAGGCGCACTAGGCTTATAAATTGGAGGTAGTCATTTCGACTCTCTGCTTGGACACTGCACACCAGGATTGTACTTCTACTAAACTCGAATTTCTTTCCTACAAATCCGTTTTATGGCCTTTTAGAATCAATACTGCAGGATGCAAAACAGCTTCAATATGCCCACCTTTCATAGCATGTAATATGTTCAAATGTTCTCCAGCATTTGCTGTGTCAGTTTCGATCGCGGCAAGAACACTACCAGTCTCTTTTAAGTTGCTTTGACCAGCATTGGATAGCATTGCCTGAAGGTGGATCTCTTCCATATTTGAATTCTGTAACGACGTTGCGTTTTGATAACGCTCAGTGTTTCGAAAATCGAAAGTTCTCCCATTGCTTTCTCTTCAACAGTCGCCATTTTGAGGTACGACATCATAGTCTCTCCCAGACATCAGTGTTACACTTTCGTATTCCATCAGCAGTTCTATTTTATTCTTTCCGGTTTGAAAATGATAGGCAAGGGAAACCCCGACAGTAATTTAGAATCACTCTGCATCTTGTTGAATGATAGGCTGAGGTTAATGGTCCAGAAAGAATGTGTAACGGAACTGTCGTGGCCTATTTTAAGGCAGTACACCAGAAATTCATGAATGGACACAGTAACGGCAAGAAACTCGGAGCTCAGGATGACAGGTTTTCTGGCAGGCATTCGAAGCCGGAGCCTTCTGAACACGAAGAAGTAATATTAACTCGACAGCAATGCTTAGTCTCTGAGCCGTAAGAAAACGTCATTAAATGATTCTCTGTGGTGTCCTAGTAACTGGGAAGCATCGTCTGTTGGCTATACTACTCCAGACAGAATCGCGAATGAAGGCTGTGTTATCTGCAGGCAAAGAAGAAACGCCTGTCCTCATGCTGCAACTCGCAGGTCTGCCTGCGCACGTGTTTACGCTATCGCCTCTCTCACACGCAGCCCTGCCATGTTTGTAAGGAGGTCTGTAATTTCATTCATCTCTCATCTTACGTAAGTACCTAGGGAGAGGCCACACATGTGTACGGCCACATCCTAGAGTCTCTTGTTTCAATTCCAGGAGACGTCACCTCTAAATGTGTTTTTCACTCCCATAGAATACAGAGTGTGACGTACAACATAGACTGCCCCTTTCATGAGACTGGTGTGTACCCGCATCACAGCCTGGATGATAATTACACGGTGTGTCGAGGGATGAGTCTCGTGGGGGTGCGTGGAGCGTTAACTTCAGTCGTGTGACACACTTCTGTTTGCACTGGGTGAAATTGCGCTCAGCATGGCGATGATTCAACAGTGGCATATTCGTTCCCTCGATAACTTCTAGCGGTTTTATTCAGAGAGGAGGCAGCCCGCTTAACTCTGATCTCTGCTACGTTGTGGACTGATTGATCTTTTAGATAGTGGCAGAGGTTTCTGTCGCTCTGCTTCGAAATTTAATAGGTTAAGAAAGACACTGCAGCACAAAAATTCTGTATAAAAAATATGAACAAAAACTTATTTCTGTGTTTTATAGTATACACGAAATGCATGGTTAACTTTTCATATCAGTTCTGTGTTATTTATAATCCTACGCCCTTCTTCGTAAGGTAAACTTATCCCCGTGCTTAACTAATTAAGCACTACGTCATGAAGATGCATTGGGAAGTGGATGTATAGATCCACATTTTCTTTACCTCGGCACTAGGTGGAGGTGAGGCGGGAAAGTGCAGTCGGTACAGCGACTGGTTACGAGCAGGATAACCCAGGGGTCGCATATCGAGTCCCAGTGGTGGCAAGAATTTTTACTTCTCCATGTCGTCCGAACTGACTCTGGGGCCCACCCAGCCTCCTGTCCAATTGGGTACCGAGGGCTCTCTCCAGGGGGTAATGCGACTGGGGCGTGAAGCTGACCACTCACTTCAAACTAGTGCCGAGGTCAAGAAAACGTGGGTTCATATGTCCACTCCCCCATACGTCTCCATGGCGTAGTGCTTAGTTAAGCACAAGTACAACTTCAGCTTTACACACCTCTTCTTTGAAAATAATTAGTTATCGCAACACATTGATGGAATAGTGAGTCCAATGGTAAACCTTACCCCAATTCACGTGACATTGAATTCAAGTTAAGCATTTTCATTTGAATGTCAGAATTCACAAATTTATACACACGTACATATTATTTCTTCATATACAGTATAGAAAGCGGTCGCATTTTATGCGAATTTGAAACAGCGCGGTAAAAATAATATTAATAAAGTCTCACTTTATACTCGAAGTGTGAAATAATGCTACTTAAAAACATAGAAGAATCATGTCTATGTTTCAAAACTTGGTTTTAATTATGGGAGTTTAGAATCATGTGAAACCTTCAAGAATGCATCCTCGAATGAAATGTGACCGCACTATACACTTCGATAATACCCAAGCGCATGAAATCCTTCAAACACAGCCCACAATGGTTAGAAATGTGGCTGACTTGGTAACAACCTTAAAACAAGGAAATGACTATAAGTTAATATTTGTTTCATTGCTGACAATTCAGATTTCATGTCGTAATATCAGGGAGCTAAAGATATAATGAAGCGCTTGCTTCAATTTCAACGTAATTTATATCAATACAAGTTTCTTTGCACAGAAGTTCTTTAAATTACATGCACACGCTTATGTATTAACTTTGAATAGTACATAAATGAACTCCCTTCTATGCCGCATACATTATGACTGTTCCGCGCTGTTACGATAGAGACCTCAAATTAAAGCTCTTAAAGTCCCGAGAATGTTAATTACAGCGACAAAAGCCACAAGGAAGAGGCGAGAGAAATTATAAGTGATGTTCCTCATTTCGCTTCCACCAGTCCACAAATCCTCATTACTGCCTTTCCCTGCCTAACTCGCAATGCACACGCCTCTCCGCAATTCATGAGGGTTTTGCTGGCATTAAAAAGGATGAGTTGGGAGCAGCTCCGATATCGAGGCAGCCATCTTGCTTCAGGTCGCATTGCACTGTAATGTTAGACAGTAACTATCCTGAAGAAAGCAGTCTTCTGGGATTTGGCACCGTGTATATGTGGTGTTAACCGACGTTTCGGAGGAACGTGTCGCCTCCAGTTCTCACGGTCTCTTCGCTTGCGGATTTCTTATATTTTTTCCTTCTACCATGAAGATGGAGGCGATACGTTCCTCCGAAACGTCGGTTAACACCACATATATACGGTGCCAAATCCCAGCAGAGTGCTTTCTTCATAGTCACCGCCGTGAAAGCCTCAAATCTTACATAGTAACTATCCTAATGGCACAGTCACAGGATACGGAAATGTCTCGGCACTGGTGGAAAATATTAATTATTACTATCATTTCGATGTACAGGCATACCTCGGAGATATTGCAGTTTCGGTTCCAGATGACCGCAATAAAGGGCGTCACACGAAACTTTTGGTTTTCCACTGCATATAAATTTAGGTTTACACTGTATTATAGTCTGCTTAGTATGCAATAGCATTATGTCTAAAAACAATATACATACTTTAATTAAAAGTACAGTCACGTGTCCGGGCTTCCGTTACTAATAATAACTGGTTCTGGATTGGATGTTAGGATTTATTGGCTCTTCTCTTATAATTACAACCAATTACAATCGATGGCTACATTCCTTTCCGAACCACGAGTATCGTCTCTTTCACTGTGAAGTAGATGGAAAGAATTGTGCCTAATACTGGAGCGATCGACAAAATTTGATATTTTTTAAATTAACTTTTGCTTTGCATAGATTTTGGAACATATTAGCGAAGAGAATTAACTCTCAACTTCTTCGATAATATAAACAAGTCTGTACTTGCATCATTTGTTGTTATCCTGTGTTCTGTCTCTAAGACCGTGTTAGGTACAAGCATATGAAAACCTCGAACGTGAACACAAGTTGGCGTAAGTGGTATCTGAGATTCACACAGCAGTGTTTGTGCAGTTAGTCTCTCCTTGCACTGTGGCACTTTTAATGTTTCGGAGGAACCTGCTTCCTCCGTCTTCAGGATAGACTATTGTGATGATAAAGGCCGTATGTTTGTAAATATCTATTCGACTACACGGTGTGACCATCTGTAACATACGCGTATGTGCTTGCATGCCATAAACAACTGCATTACAAAGCCTCCGGGTCTTAGGGAATATTTTCCTCTTCTATATCCTTGCCGGATTTGGCCCATTCAGAATTAGTCTAAACCTATGAATCTTAGAGACAGTCGGTGGGGCTTCTCATAAGGCAGCTGTATACGGAGGCCAACGCAAGCGCACACACACACACACACACACACACACACACACATATATATATATATATCCATGCCTCGATTGGGATTCGAACCCATTCCTTGCCTTAGACTACACAGCCACTGTGATAGGATAGGAGAATTATAATTTATCATATTGCGCTCGCATAGGACGTAGTTTAGCTCAGCCTGTGACGGCGTTACTCTTCCGCCGGCGCGTATGGCTGGTTCAGCGCCATCTGTGAGCCGATTGTCTAGAAGATGTGGGAGCCTCGACGTCTCACAAACCTATGGGCCTTCAGGGTCTATTGCAGGGATAGCTTTACATTTTAACTTATTACTATTATTATTTGTTTGCTTGTGTGTACTTTTTCTAAAGTAATGTCTTTTTCCTCCAGTGCTTACCTGTAATTTGTCTTTGACTTTATGATCTGTTTGTCAGACCCCCTCTGTGGTCCTCAGTGGTCAGATTTCCTGGCTACAGATCCAGATCTATGTTTATAGAGACGATAGAGACAGAGTATGTAGTTTCTGTTGCGCCCTTCCCGGCCCACAATGAATTTTTAGGTCCTTACACAACCGCCTCTGTGGTCTAGTTGTTAGAGTTCCTGGCTACAGAGCCAGAAGTCCCGGATTCGATTCCCGGCGCTACCGGATTTTCTGAGAAGTGGTGGGTCTCGAACGGGGTCCACTCAGCCTCGTAAGGATAATTGAGGAGCTGTTTCAAGGAAATAGCGGCTCCGATATAGAAAACCGAAATTAACGGCCGTGAGGATTCGTTGCGCTGACTACGCGACACCTTCTGTCCGCTAAAGTTGGAACTAATTTCGCCGACAAACGGCGGTCGCTCGTTCGGTATAGTTCGCTTGCGGACTCAATCCACAGAGTTTATTTTGTCCATAATGTAATTACCACTGTCTACACTGTGCTGTGTCTGTAATTGGTCTGTAGCTGTTGATTCGGCACATAAATAATAAAGAATTTAATTGTTTTATTATTATTATTATTATTATTATTATATTTGAGCAGCTTATTTTACCGCGGATTATTATATTATTCAATCAAGGGTTTATGGTAAACAGAACTTAATATGTCAATGTTTGTTGTAAACACGGGGTGCATTGTGATTCTGTATTTCACCGTATCATAGAAGGGAGGGACGCATAGTTCCGTGCGCACTTGTATCTGTCTGGTAATCGACTGTCAGTTTGATATCAGAAAGAAACTCAGGATCAGAGTCACAACGTTTCTTTCTCCCTCTTATCGACGAAACGGACAGGACTGGAATTCGAACAGAATTCACTTTGTAATGTTGACTGAAGTAGCTCTATCTTTTGTTTGTACGAAGTTCCTGCAGAGCACGACGTGCGGGCGGCCTGTCTCCTTGCCCCTCCGTAAGATTGATACCACGTGACCATATCGTGGGCTAATAAGAAACGTCCGCTGAGAACCAATTTGCAGTATCGCCACTCATCTTATCTAAGAACCGAAACAAAAGTAACAGACCACTAACAAGAAAGAAAAACTACTCAACCGAGAAACATAAAAAGTTTTTGAAGAAGGGAGAAGCGAAATAGGAGATGAAATTGTTTGGAGCTAAATAGCAAGACTGTAGTAGGTCTTTATCTTTAGCTAAAAGTCCACTTTTATTACTTATGTGGCCGTAGATATCACAAACTTGGTCTTCGGAACAAGACGACTTGCAAAGTGAGGCATAAACTTGTAAGACACATGCAGACTCTGCCGTATAGGGTAGGTTGAGGAAACTGCTTGTTCGATCTTATCGCCGTCTTGTGGCGCATCCAGAAAACTTGTTTAGGCAAGTGACGGAAAGTAACAAGTGTATATTGGGAAAACATGCAGCAACTCTTTCACTTCGATGGTATATGAAAGGGATCCTGACTAAAACTCTTTTCCCAGTGACGTCCTTGTGCTGGAGTACAAATTCAGGTCAATCTCATTTTCAGCAACCTAATATCAGCACAGAGATTTTCTTCCAAAATTTTCCCATAGTTAAGTAATATGTGAAGAATAGGTTAGTACGAGTTCTAAGGCTACAGTGTTCCTACTCCCATATGTTTCGATATTAATTTACCCTTAAGTGGGAATTGTCTTACTATCTTACTAAGAAGAATTATGGTAAAGTGACTTTGCTGAGGACTACTGGGTCTTCGGACGTTGTCCACCGTCTTTATTCCGAAATTATTTTAGATACAGAGATACTGGGTTTTCGGACTTTGTCCATCGTTCGGATTCTAAATAACTAAGAAAGAACACAGCGTTTCGGAAACTGGATCTGTTTCCGTCCTCAGGTGAGGGAAGACACCTACTTTGTTGGGTCCCTTAGAGAACCACCTATTTTCAGGTCGACGACAAGTTCTTCCAACAGAGGGATATGGCTATGGGAAAATCTCTCTAGCCTATTGTTAGTAACATCTTCATGTAGCATTTTGAGAAACTGGCTCTTGTCTCAGCTCCGTACAAACCGTCGCTGTGGCTGCGATACGTGTATGACACATTTGTGGTCTGGCCTCATGGTCCAGAGATTACAGAATTTCTTCGACCACATCAGTAGTTTAAGGCTTTCCATCTGCTTCACTATGAAAAACTGAGTCAGACAATGCGATTTCCTTTCTGGGCGTTCTGCCCATCAGGAAAGAGATGACACTGGTCACACAAGTCTAAAGGAAAACCACCCACACTGGCCTTGTATCTCAACTACAAATCTAACAATCCTCATGTGAAAAGAGGCTTTATTAAAAGTCTCCATTACAGAGCCTCCACCATATGCCAAGATCGACAAGATTTGGTCAAAGAAATTGACAACCTGAGACACGATCTTCAGTTGAACGGTTAACCCAAAGGATTCATTGACTCGGTCATTAATTCCAAGGGCAGTAGTCGTCCGAAGAGAGAGGAAAAGCCTCTGTTCTCTGTATATATTCCTTATGTGAAGGGTGTTTCTGAAAAGTTTAAACGGATAGGGAATCGTTACAACATTAGAACCATCTTCAGAAGAAAACACACTCTTAGGAACCCTCTCATGAAAACTAGAGCGAAAAGAGTTCCGCAACAGACGGCACAGTGCGTCACTAGCATTCCCTGTGAATGTGGCAGAAGCTACATTGGCGAAACAGGCAGACCTCTGGCCGTGCGGCTCCGTGAACATATGCATAACCTCAAAGGTCTTCTAGAAAAATCCACATTAGCTCAACATGCCTATGAAGAGGGACGTCGTGTAGGCTGGGATGAAGCTAGGATTTTAGATATTGAGAGCCACAACAGGTATAGAAAATACAAGGAAGCGACCCATATGACATGCTCGGTCAACCCAATCAGCCAACCCAGTTTGGACTTTTTCACATCTGGATCTCAATTATAAGCAATTAAGTCACCAATTCACAGATAAGATCTGTATGACGTGATATACACGATGTATCCAGGATCCGTTAGGACTCTTTTTTTATTATTATTTTGCCCTGAAATGCCATTTGTTGGCGAGTTGTAGGGTTAAGATTCTTGAAAGTTTCAGCTGTGGCTGTCTATAATTTCAAAGCGCAAGCAACCCTGCATCATGTGTTCAGACCTTGAATGTAACAGTACTCTTCTGACGCTCGTCGGAAAATGGCGGTTGAACAGCGATCCAACATTACATTTTGTTTGAAGTTAGGCAAAACAGCCGGAGAAGCGTACGAAATGATGAAAAATGTGTGCGGTAGTGATTGTTTGAGTCGCTCGAACATTTTTCGATGGTATGCTGTATTTCGTGATGTCAGGGAGGACATTGGAGACGCTCCACGTGCATCAAAGCCGAGAACAAGTCACGCTGAAGAAAATTTGAAAAAAGTGACCGAAATCCTTGCATCAGACAGATGTGTTTCTGCAAGACTCATCGACGAGCTTTTGGGAATACCAAAAAGTACTGTGCATCAAATTTTGACCGAGAATTTGGGGAAACGGAAGGTCTGTGCGCGGTTTGTACCGCACGCGCTGTCAGGCGATGAAAAACATGCCAGAGTGGAACACTGCAAAGACATGTTACGGTCGGCCCAAAGTGATAACAGAATTTACAAGATCGATTGTTACTGGTGACGAGACATGGTGTTTTCAATATGAGCCTCTCACAAAGCGGCAGAGTGCAGCGTGCATCGTGGTTGAGCCCAAAGAAGCCGAAACCAAAGAAAGTGCGCATGCAAAAGAGTCGAGTAAAGATACTGCTAACCGTTTACTTCGATTCCAAATGAATCATTCACAAAGAATTTGTGCCAGAAGGTCAAACCGTGAATTCTGATTATTATCTCGGAGTCCTCAATCGTTTGTGGGCCAGAATTCTTCGATTTCGACCTGAATATCGAGAACAAGTTTCCTGGTTGCTCCTCCACGACAATGCCCCACCCCACAAATCGAAGATCGTACGCGATTTTTTGGCCAGAAAAGGGATCACAGTCCTTGATCATCCTCCATATTCGCCAGATTTAGCTCCAGCAGATTTCTGGTTGTTACCAAAAGTTAAGTTGGCGATGAAAGGAGACCGTCACGACACCATCCAGGATATCCATAGGGAATGTACCGCAGTTTTAAATGTGCGATTCCACAAAAGGAGTACAGTGACTGTTTTCGAAAACTTTTCAATCGATTCCAGCTATGTATTGACTCAGAAGGAGACTATTTTGAATAAAAAGAGTGAAATTTTGAAATTAATTCACGTCTTATATTTTTAATGAACACAGCCCTAACAGAACCTGGACACAATGTGTATGCTTTATTGATTTCTATTAGGTTCTACATTAGATAGGCACGATTCACTCCATTCATGACGCTAGTGGTAGACGCCATTAGTTTTCAGTAGTTCTCCTTTCTATTCCATGCTTTGGGGTTCATGGACTTGGTTATTGGGTTGGTTTCGTGGCATAAATTTCTACCACCCTCTCTATCGTGATTCCACTCATATGCGTGCTTTGAACATTTTCCCGTTAGCTCTCATGGTCTTAGCCTGGTCTCAGGTGTTTAGTCTTAGTGTTTTGTGACGTCGGTTGTCCAGTGATCTCTAAACGACCCAACAGAGTAGGCGTCTTCCCTCACCTGAGGACGGAAGCAGATCCAGTTTCCGAAACGTGTTCTTCCTTAGTTATTTAGAATCCGGACAATGGACAAAGTCCGAAAACCCAACATCTCTGTGCGTTATGCATCATCGTCAGAACCTTATAGTATCATTTGAGATATGTTAACTTCTGACATGTTGAGACATAAGTCATGTATTTCTTTTGGTTTGACTTTTCATTTTTACTTCTGAGTGCACCCCGTTTTTCTTTTCTACGTTTGATTTCTTTGTGTACACACACACATACCCAGCAGACCCAACAGCATAACGCACGCAGTCGCGAGAACAAGACGCAACAGAAACACAATACACACGATAGGGAAGAAGAGCTCCAACAGAGTAGGATGAGCATGACTGGCGTAATAAGATACGACGTAGCGATCGGGAATCCTGAACAGTTTTAATATTTTTACGATTGACATATGTCAATATATATGATGGACATATATTTTAGTTATTTTAAAGTGAAGACAAGGCATACAATGTACTAGTTTGACGTGAATTGAGTAGCACCTGAAGATGGCATTTTCATGCCGAAACATGTAGTGAGAGTGAGAGAAGAAGATAGATAAGTGTACGCACTGCAAGACGGATTAAACAAATCATGTACACAAAATTCATTTTATTTTCTATGAATACTTGAACTACCCTGCCTAAGGTCGTTGTTTCGAAATTAATAATGTAAAATACTACTTCCAAAATGATTTTGTTTTCTCAGTATTTCATGAAACACAGTAAATAGTTGATCAAGGAAAATAACGCCTTTGGTTACTGTTAGTGTCATTGAGAGTTCTCTGTTCAACACAGAATATCCTCAATATTTCTCTGGGTCTACGGGTAAGGGGGAGACAACATGTCAGTGAGACTGAACACTCATCTTCATCTTCATCTTCATCCAGTGCCTGAGACTTCACCTGCTCGCTTACCAGCCGCCTTCATATGTCAGGGGAAGTTATTCATGGTATACCTGCTAACTCTACGCGCAGGAATGTCAGCTCTAGCCTGCCGTCTAATATAGCGTACAGCTTCTCACTTCCTATAAATAGTGCACTTGTGTCACTATTCGTCTACCCACCCACCCGTCCGTCCGTCCATCTATCCATCCCATCCACCCACTGGAAGTGGGCTTACGATATCGCCTTGCTCTCTGTGTATCACCCCTAAGAAGTATTTGTGTGTGTATTCGTTGCCGCAGGAATATGTTTACTGTCTTTGCCTATCAACGAACACCTCTTGTGGCTCTACTATTCCGGCTTTCAGGCGTCATATCACAATGAGTCAAAAGTTGTTGGACGGTGTGTTTTCTGTGCGGTCTGTGTCGTATAAAATAATCAACACAGACCGGAAGGAAAGTAGGCGATAAGTTCTTCCCAGGACTTCTTGATCTTGCAATTTGTGACTATTCAGAGTGACGTGTGTAGTGTGATTGTTTTTGCAATAGCGTTTCTGTGTGTGCAACAGACGAAAATCAGGGTTAGTGATTTGTACACCACTATGAAGGCGTTTTGAGTATTGATATAGTTCCATATCGGAGCAGATATTGCTCCTCTTGTTTAGATGAGCTTCAGTTGCTTAAAAGCTGGAATGTCTTTGTTTCTTTTTTCAATGAGACAGAGAATATCGTTGGTAATTATAAAGCTGTAAATTGCACAAACTCAGAGCGAATTCTGCTGAATGCTGATATCATACAACACAAAGCCACGTTCACTGTTACAGTGTAGTGTGTGATCATGTGTGTGTTTTGTGGCAGGGCGGGGGGGGGATCATTATATAACTCTCCAGAGGCTTTGTTCAACATGTGAATTCTCAGTGTACTGTGCGCATACCGTTATTGGCTCCGTTTCAGCGAGTCATGCGGGACAAACCAGGCGTAATCTTTTTGACATTCAACAGTGGAACGGACACAAACATGTCGCTCTCATATGGAAACCCTCAACTGTGGTGCCATCTGTTGGGTTTCAACCCGCAGTTAAAGCGACACTTCCACAACTACCAAATCTGCACAGTCAGCAAAGCCCCTGTTGCTTATGCAATCCACCTGCTTCTTAAATATAAATATTGCCACATGTTTAGGTACCAGACACGGGGTTTAGATTGGTAATTGCATCTATTGGACCCTTATAAACCTCAATTAGAAGTAATTGTGAGGCCTTCACTAGTTCATACACCCCGTAGTTGATTACACCAATTCTTCTGTCTGCTCTGTCTTTATCGGTCGTTACTTGGTAATGGTCCCCAATACAGTGTACATTCCTCAGTTTCCGTATTCACGTCATTAACGGCTGCCGACTCTGTCATGGCCACTAACTCCTGGCCCCGTCTGGTCACAATTGGCTACGACCATCTACAGTACGCACTAGCACAGGGTTACTTTACGGCTGGCGGTTTACCGCCAAACAGTTCGTTTTGGCGCCAAGCCCCTTGAGGCCCACAACCAGCGTTCTTTTAACTGAACCCTTGCGGTCATGGCCCTTATATAACATCCTCTCTGACGAGAAGATGGGTTTGTCGTTTACAATTGCTGCTGGGTCTCGCTAGCGCACTCATCAGGTTCGAGTCCCGCGGACCTCATGACAATATTTTACTACCTCAGATTCGAGACTCCCCAACCTGGAGAGCCAGGTCCCCGTATTTATATTCCCAAGGAACAGGGTGGCTTATTTATACACCCCGGAAACCGAGTTCCCTTTTCATCGCCTCCTACGACTTGCAGAGTTACGTTGGAGGTATTCGAACCCGCATCCACAAGGGCTACACTTTATCACTCTTTTCCGAATGATAACTCGCCCCTCTATATGGAACGCATAAAAAACCGCTTCCAAGTGTTCCTATATTGTTTCAGTTGTGTATTCGTTGCAGCGGAACCGTTTTAAGCGAGCTGTTCCCTAGCAACTGCCGCCTCTTTCAGCTCTTCTATCCCGGCATTAGAGTATCAAGGTTGTGAGGCGTATTACGGTGTGTGAAGTGTTACATAGCTCTTTGGATTATAACTTATTTAACGATGCTTTATCATCTACTTAATTAAGCGTCAGATTAGGTGAAAAGGTGGATGTGCGTGGCAAACTGTAAGGAAGAGAGTCAGAATCAGAGTTTCTTTACGGCTCTCAGTTTACGGCAAATAAATTCCTCCTGGCGCCAACCCCCTTGAGACTCACGACCAGCGGTTCCTTTTCAGTTGAACCCTTGCATAGTCCATATGTAACATCCTCTCTGACTTACATGTATTCAAATATGTCATTTTTTTTTAAATGTTTGTGTCATATTGTAAATGTAATTTGGATCAGAGACTTTTATTTGTAGCATTTCTCTGTATGCGAAATATTTGTCATAGTGTAAGAAAAAATAAATTCTGAAAAATCTTCAGTGATACTCGTGCACTTACTTTTGCAAAAATGTGTCTATATTTCCAGTAAACAATGACGTAGATTGCCGTCTCCAGAACTCGACCTATTTCTTGACAACTCTCTCAAAAGACATTTTTTGTTCCTTTATACCCACTCAGCACGGACCACACAGAAAACATAGCCTTTCTACTGTTGAGAAGTCTTGTTTACTGATTCGTTGCCTAGCAATGCACGTCCTTCTGTTGCGCGCCTACGCTTCCTCGTGATGTCTTTAACTAGCCGTTGCCTAGTAATGGATCGATACATTAGAGTATTTTAAGCAATCCGAATCATTACCTTGTTAGTTGCGGGTTCATCGAGCTTCTAGTTTCTTAAGGCGCGTCCACATTACTCGTGCTCATGTGACTTGCTATGCTCGCGAGTAATGTGGACGATATGACAAGTCACGAGACAAGCACATTTTAAATTTTTAATTTATAAGCTATTACCAATAAATTAAATAAGACTGCAGCCTATACACACTACGAGTAAATATACGGATCCTCACGCGCCGAAGTCTGGCGAGCAACTGAAGTAGTGTGAACGAAGATTTATGGGCACAAGTAAAAGCCAGACGAGTCTCCCGACGAGCACGAGTAATGTGGACGCGCCTTTAGATATTTTATGTTTAACAGTACTGACTGTAATTTTAATTACGCAAAGCAAGTCAGTGTGTGATGAGGACCAGGAAATGTGTATGGACCCACAAGAGTCTGTGTACAGCAGCCGAAGTGAAATAAATTCAAGTAAAAATATGTTTACAGAGAGTGTAAAACTATTATGTAGCGCCAATTTATGTTTGTCAAGAAAGCATCTGTAGTCGTAAAGGCGAGAATTGGGACGAAGGAAGTTAAAGTAACAGTGTTACCAACATGGCACTGTGCAATTCTCTTATTCCTTTCTTTTCCCCTCGCTGTAGAACAAGGGGGAGAGGCAAGATGCTGGGCCCCAGCCCCTCTCCCAGTGCCACGGCAACCCTTTCTTCCTGCACGCCCACTGACCATCAAGAACTGTGCCGCCCCATATATATTGGACGTGTTTCTGAATGCTATATCAGCTGCGTATCTGCCTGACCTGCATACTCATACTGCAGAATCATAATCTGCAGGACCATGGATTTGTTATACCATATTGCAATCGGAAAATTTGGCGTATCATAACTTAGAAAAGTCTATAAAACCATTACAAATTCTCTCAAAATATCAACGTCTATATACGTTAGAAACAAATGAAAGGAAATAAATAATATATTCATAGAACATCGTTGTTATGCAAGCTAAGGAATAATTCGTTTCATTCATTGAGCTCAGCACAAACGGGACTTGTTTCTTTCTGGTGGGGACGCAGCGTTACACCTTTTCTGCACTAAAATATGTGGACAATACGCCCTTTGCTAAATGGTGCTTGTATAACAGCGACCATTTCTAGGCAACGACCTAGTGAACACGCTCCCGCTGCAAGGAATACTCACGCAACATTAGAGTTACCGTTTGAAACGTGGTGTTTTATAACAATATAGCAATAGTTATAGTCCCGTTAACATCAGAAGGACTACGATTAGGTACTAATGACTTTCGACATTTAATGAAAATAACTCAGATTGACAACGAGAAAATCGCCATTTTATTATTTCTGGATTGACAACGAGAAAATCGCCATTTTATTATTTCTGGCCCGTCTCAAAGGCCCAGGATCTTGCTCACTGGACACCAACCAATGACGAATAAGGTTTTGAACGTTGAACGTGAACAACTTATTTGCAACTGTTCAAACGTAAGCAAGGTACGTATTCATACATACAGATAGACAGACAGAGAAACAGGCAACACCAAAAGCTACATTTTCTTAATTTCGGGCCCGAGAACCTATAAATCGTCCAGACTCTCAGGTTAGTTTTGCACGATCGGAATATTGTCACGCGTTAGTGACTGTACATGGGATTTGGGTTCGTAACTGCAATTTAACCCCTGTAACTCGTAAGTAGAAATAATTATAACAATATACCCGATCTGGAAACTCTACAGATAACTGTAACTGCAGCACACATAAAGTCTTCTATAACTTCACAAGTCGTTGCCTTGTAACGGCTCCAACAGTGGATACTCCTCTGCTTCCATACTCATGTTCTCGCTGAATAGCAGGTGGCTCGCAAGTAATAGTGAGCAAGTCATTGCATAGCAACGGTTACCTTGTTTGGTAACGCGCGAGTGTGTTTACTCTGCCATTGCCTAGCAATGGATGACATAAGTTGTTAATCTGTTCGATCATGTCACAGTAGTTCTCCTATATGTTTTATATACGAGAAAACAAGAAATTCGCTACTTGCCCCCGCAAGATATTTATGTTAACTGTTGCCGAGCTGGTTGCTAAAGCTGTAGGAGACTAGATTTCCATTCAGGAGGTATCCAGTTGTGTTAAAGTGTTCATATTATCACATATCCGGGCTTTGCGTGACTAATAATAAAGGGTTTTGGATTGGATGACTTGATTTATTAACACTTTTTACAGTCTCTCTTAATCACAATCAATCATAGCGCTGTTGCTCGTCTATCCATTTCACAAATCACCAGGACACGTTAAATCTTCTGTCTTCACTAGTCTTATCCTGGCAATAGATTTGTAAGAGTCTCACTGTAACTACAGCATACATCAAGTCTCCTTTGTACTCCGTTTTAGGCGTGTTCTTTCACAATTGTGCCAGCTTCGGATCTAGACTCTCTTATATCCACTTCGCACGTACCCCACGGAAAACACCGTTTCTCAATTTGTAGGCGTGTTTACCCCTTTGTTGCCTGGAATGGACGTCCTTTTGTTCCACGGAATGCTTCTGCAGGAATGTGTTTAACCTAGCAATGAGCATGGCGCAGACCACATAGAAAACGATTCTTGCCATACCTTTTATATTGTTGCGGCCGCGTGTTTCGGGTGTTGCCTAGAGATGTATCCACATTCATTCATTCATTCATTCATTCATTCATTCATCTGTAATCTGTCAAGACGACAGGTCCACAGTCTCTTCCAAAACAGTTCCTCCACTTAATACGATCTAGAGCTTTCTCCTTAAATGAGAATATCCTCCTCTTTCCCCAAGGTCATCCAGCATCTTCTTACGTCTTCTTCCTCGTCTTCTGGTCACTTCTATCGCCCCTCTATCTTTCCTTCAGTAACTTCTTTTAGAAGGCTGTTACCGCGTAAGATATGACCAATCCAATTAGCCTTCCGTTTTCTTATTTCGTGTAGGATATTCCTCTGCTCACTGACTCTAAATAACACTTCTTCATTTCTCACATAATCGGTCCAACTGATCTTCTCCATCCTTCTTCAACACCACATTTCGAAGCTTTCCAGGTGTTTCTGATCTACTGCCCTAAGTGTCCAAGTTTCAGCCCCATACAAAGCCATGCTCCAAATGTAGCATTTCACTAGTTTCTTTCTCAAATTTAAGTCCAATTTGCTGGTAAAAAGATTCTTCTTCTTGCTAAATGCAGCTTTTGCCATGGCAATCCTAGATTTAATTTCACACGTACACCTTCCATCATCTGTTAACAAGCTACTCAAATATTTAAAACATTTCACATTCCCCAGTTGTATCCATATATCACAGGATTAAAACAAAATTATCATCAAGTTCCTACCATTGCATCTGCAACTGTATTGAGAAAGAGACAGAAAGAGATGGAACTCTTATCACCAGTTGTTTCTACACCCACCAAATGCGCTTTTCCTTTCTTCCGCCATCGACAAACTCATATCGTAAGCTCCCCACCCCACTCTTTCGCCTTCACCACACGCCATTTTATCCTCCCCAAATTTCCCAATATTTTTACGCATCACAAAAGTATTGGCTCTGAAACATGAAACTTTTTTTCCAGGAAATTGCACTGTCAACCCTTTTATTATTGCTTTAAATACTGCACTGCCCTAAGGATGACTGAGGTAACATGGTTTCAGGTGCAGTACAAGAGTTTCGCATTAGAAAGCACATAAGAGAAACGCTATGACATAACGGCATTGCCTGTGTTGAAACTGGGGTTACTAATCGGGTCGGATAAAAGAGACAGCGCATCAGCTGAAATGAAGACCTCAGCGTCATGATTATGAAGAGGGTCGTGTTCTCGGTAGGCACATGCAGCAGCGCAGTTGCTTGAGGCTGTATGCTACAAGCCGGAAGCCATGGTAAGGTAAAGTTGTCCCCGTGCTTAACTAATTAGGCACTACGCCATGAAGGCGTATGGGGGGAGTTGATGTGTAGATCTACATTTTCTTGACCACGGCACTAAATGGAGGTGAGTGGTCAGCATCACGCCCCTGTCGCTTTACCCCCTGGAAAGAGCCCTCGGTACCCATTGGGTAGGAAGCTGGGTGGGCCCCAGAGCCGGTCTGGGTGATTTGAAGAGAAAATTCTGACAATACTGGGTCATACCCCTCTGTCTTCCAGCCTGTAGGCAGTCGTTATACAGACTGCGCTGCCCCGACAAGGCGGAAGGTGAAGGCAAAGCAAAGTTGTCTCTGTGCATAAATAAATTAAGCACTACACCATGAAGGCGTATGGGGCAGTGGATATATAGATTCACATTTTCTTGACCTCGAAACTAGTTGGAGGGTGGCGGGTTTAATTCCCGATGAGATCATTGGATTTTTCAATTGATCTAGATCTTCCAGCCGCAATATGGCCCTGGGGGCGATTCAGCCTCTAACAGAAATGAGCATCGGGAATCCTCCTGGGGCCAAAGGGCGGCCGGCCGGCGCGTAAGACAGCCTCACCTCCATCTGTGAGCCGAATGTCTAGAAAATGTGAATGCCTCGACGTCTCACAAACCTATGGGCCTCCATGGCCTGATGCAAGATAGCTTTACCTTTACCTTTTACAGTTTCCTGAATTCTTATACCATGCATTTCGGTGAGTCTGACGTTTCGAAGGAACTATACTCTCTATCTTCAGGGTCGAACTGTAAGCAATATAAGAAACCAACAGAAGCAGATCGAAAATTCAGAAAATTTTCTTCATCAGATGAAATGTATTTTACATGTTCTGGGGCTGAATTAACACTCCTAGACTTCGAGAAAGTAAAGAAATAAGAAATCAGTTATATAAATGTAATCTGAACAAGGGAACACAAAAGCAACTAAAGAACCGACATGAACACGTTTTAAAAGTGGATGAAAATTAGCTCCAAAAGTATATTTATAAATGAAAAGCACAGTGGATACAGAAACACAGGAAGGTACACAACTGGATTTGAAGATGGTTTCAGTTAAATGTGTAAGAAAATAAAAGCCTTATATTCAAAATACGAAAAGGCCAAGAAGAGTTTAACGACCAGAAGAAAATGATTAGAAAGGATTTGAAGAAAAGAGCTCTTTCTGAGGCCAGTCTCCTTACTTCAGAAGGATCTTATCATGCGTGTGTTCGTTTCTTCCGCGCAGGAACTGTGAGCCAAATTAATATTGCCAATATTATTTGACAGTGTACGAACCGAAATAAATGTTATCTCCACAATTTTTGTGTAAATAAACGCAGGACGTTGCAGTTTGTGTTGTCTAATATCACATCCATTCCCCTTAAAAAGAAATCGAGACGCTCTTTCATAGACTTTGAGTTTTCAACAGCGGTTACCTTTGAGATTTCGCCCTTCATGGTTGTGGCAAAACATGTAATGTTGTAAGTGGACACTAAGGTATGCCACACACCGGCCTACGTCAAGACATGTAACAGTCAAGACACGATATCTGCGACATGACGCAAAGAAAGAAGCACAGTTGAAACGAAAACCGCCGCAGACTGGTCTGAGTCATGACGTCAGCATACGGCGGTGTTCTTATCTCATTCGTTTCAACTGTTCTCCTTTCTTTGCTTCATGTAGCAGACATCGTGTCTTGACGCATGCCGGTGTGCGGCTTACCTAATGTGGCGTAGGGAAATATTTCCTCCGCCTTCATGGTCGAAATGAGTTGGAGCCCTGTCCCTTGGTTCTGAGCGGTCACCTAATTTACAACCTGCGTACATTGCTTACCCACATTCTCCACCAAATAATTACGAGCCTGAAGATGGGCAAAGGAAACTCCTCCGAAACATGGGTAACCATCTGCCAGACTACACGTTATAAAAGCCACAAACCCGCAATCAGATACTTTTTTGAACAAATATAACTTTTTTATTCGCATACACGCACATATATTTCCATCTGGAATACAAATTGTTGTCTTGTCATACTTCTCTAAGACGACATGTTTCGGTTGTATCCGACCGTCATCGTGTGCACCTTGTAAAAACTATGCCACGTATAGTGAGGCTTAACCATTGTTGAGATTGTTACCTAGCAACGACTAGTGCAAGCAGTCATAGAAGACTTTAGGTGTTATACGTAATTACAGTAATCCTTAGAGTTTTATAATTAAATATAGTTATAACGTTTGAATATCGAATAAATCGATGCGCTAAACCAAACGAGACTCTATAGGAAGGTGCCCTCTATCCCTTGGAAGCGGGTTCGAATACCTCCACCGTGACCCTTCGAGTCGTAGGAGGCGACGAAAAGGGAAGTCTCAGATATGAGACAGTAACGTATGGTCTCCATTATCGAGGGTCTCGGACCCGAGAAAGGCTGCGCTGGCAAGGATCGGCAGCATATACAAAAGATGGGCCCGTCCTCTCGTCAGAGAGGGTGTCCACAAAATAAAAAACAAGACCGTAACTGTCAATCAGTAATAAAAATCTGGTGGCAAGCCCTGATAGTTGCTTTATGTCAAGACAGACTGGCCGACTGACCGTCGGTCGTAAAATGAGACTCAGACTCAGACCGACTCTGTAGTCACTAACACATGTAACAATACATTAGAGTGACTTAGAGATTTTTCCGCGCTTTTGGGCTACATATATTGTTGCTTTGTTTGTATGTACAAAGATTATCAGTAGAGTAAATTGAAACAATATTACACTTATCACGTTTCTAACTCGTTTTTCCTAGTTCGACGAAGAAGTGCGAACACTGAAAGCAGCGTGACCGGCCAATGTTCTGAAGTTCAGGCTAAACATTGAAGCCTGTGTCTTGTTCAGTTACGTAACATAGTCTCCACAAAGGTATTCTGCAGTGCATGATCGAATAACTGAACAGTACATGGGCGAGTGTGTACGTACAATATTACTGAGTTTATGCAGCTAAACAATGTTAGTTTATAAGGGATGAGCAGGTAGGAACAAAAGCAGATATGCCCTCACATTCATAGTGTGCGGTTTCTCAGCTAGTGGTTAGCGGAACTTGGCTTCTCGAAAACGCGCGTCTTCAGTAGATATTGCAAGATACGAACAATCTATTGTTATGTAGATCTCTCTCTCTCTCTCTCTTGTTGCTCCCACTTTGGAGCATAGCACAGCCTTGAAACGCCTTGTTTCAATTCAGTTTCTTAATCTTAAGAAAGTCGGTAGGGCACCTTGGGCTTGGGATCAAACCGTCGCAAGCCCCGCTACCTACACAAGCAGAGAATAAACGCAGACATCCATGCCTTCAGTGGGATTGAAACTCACAACCCCCATTTCGAGCGAGCGAAGAGAATATTATATATATCAGGATTTCTTAAACTTTTTTGTGGCATGGACCTCTTTTGCAGTCTGATGAAGCCTGTGGAACTCTTCTCAGTATTATATTTTTAAATGCATTAAATAAATACATAGAATTACAAAGGAAACTAATTATATCGAAATACGGTCATCAAAATATTTAAAAATCAAACTTATGTTACAGTAATATATGTGTTTCTTTATTCACGCATTAAATAACAAGATAATACATTTAAAATATTAGCAAGTTGAAGTTAAATTATATTTTTTAAAGACATATCAGTGTGAGGAATATTGTTGCTTACCTTGAATAAAGCCGCGCCATAGCTCAAGCGGTTAGTCACTGGCTTCCCACCGCGGCGGCCCGGATTCGATCCTGGGTCTGGTCAAGTGGGACTTGTGGTGGACAAAGTGACGCTGGGGCAGGTTTTCTCCGAGTACTTCGGTTTCACCCGCCAATCTTCATTCCACCAATTACTGAACAATCACCCTCACCTATCTTCTGGGGCTGGTACAATAGGCCAGAAGTGGCCTCAGTACATAGGATTTAGTCCCACCCCACTAGCAAACAAAAAAATACCTTGAATAAGAACGTTAAACTGTGGTGTGGCCTTTGAGAACGCAGCGGGCCTGTCATGTTGAACATCCAACCGATTTACATTTATGCTTTGATGGTTAGAAGTGCAAGATATATGGTTGCAAATGGAATTAAATCCTCCATACCTCGCTTTACAAGGAATACCAGAATTCTCCAAGGCTTTTTGGAGTTAAACTCCAATTGTAGTAAGTTAGTCCTAAGATCAATGAGTTCATCTTTGATTAGTTCAATATTTCCTATACAGTATATATCAGAAAGAAAAGGACTATGAATCCATGGTTCTGCTTTAATACCAAGACTGAAATAACTTATAATAGAGTTCTGAAATGTTTCCAGGTATTCGTAGATTTCCCTCTTCAAAGAAACTGATAGAGAATTTGTATCTCAACTCCACCTTTCTAAAGCACTTTCTCCAATATTTTGAAAGTTTTCAAGGATATTAGCCTCTATTTTCTTCCTCCAAGTCGACAGCTTAGCCCCCAAAAGCATTGAATTCTTCAGTGACACCCGTAATTGTGACTTCTGGACCTTGAAACGAAAGCTGCATCTCATTCGTATGGCTAAAAATATCTGCGGGATAAGCGAACCCATGGATAAAATCCTTTCTTCCAAAGTGTTCAAAGAATGGGTTTTCATTTTCTTTCAGAAAAAGTATAATTTTGCCCTTAGAACAAAAGCTTCAAGACTTGAAAATCAGCGAACTTCTGTGTTGTACAGAAGCACTTTATACTATGGTCCACATTTCTCAACAAAGTGTTTTAAAAATGCTGTGATTCAGAGATCAGCTTCTGATAAAGTTTGTGACTTATATGGCAGTTGACAAAATTTCTTTCAGGGTTGCTGGAAGAGTCTTTGTATTTTTTCAGGTATTATACGAACCCTGACAGCCTCTGTGGTCTAGTGGTCAGCGTTCCTGAATACAGATCCATAAAATAAAAATTGTGATAGGGTACGCATATGCGTGGAACCTCCTTCTCTATCCTAGTTCCACGCATGTGCGTGCTCTATCACAATTTTTATTTTATGGTTTCTTGTTATCGCCTACCGAACTAGCCTAATTCTATATGTTGAAATACAAGCTGGGTAAATCTAACAGAAGTTGTCCAGTGATTGAGTTTAGCTCTTTCTAAGGGGTACAACTGAGTAGGTGTCTTCCTTTCTCACCTGAAGACGGAAACAGATCCAGCTTTCGAAATGTCGTGTCCTCTATTACCTAGAATTCCGAACGATGGAAAAAGTCCAAAAACCAAGTAATTCTGTGTGTCATCCACCATCGTCAAAACCCTTTAGAACCAAATTTAAGAAATAGATGAGAGATTATGGACTGGATTCATCTGGCTCAGTATATGGTGCCATTGGCTGGCCCTTGCGAATGTTATAACGAATATTTGGGTTCAATAAAATCCCATGGATTTAGGAATCTTGAGCTACTATTGTTTCTCCATGAAATATCGTCCTCCACGGAGTAAGTTCCTTCGTTGGTTATTTATTTATTTGGATAGATACAGGGGAAGCCCCACACTCAGATTTCTTTCTCTGTGTTCGAGTTTTGCGCTGTTCCTTTCACTTCTCTTTCTCGTGGCATTGTCTCCATGAATCGGGCTTGTGGCAGGCATAGCCTTAAAGTGGAAGTGAAATAAAAATTAAATCAGAGAGACTACCCAGAATTCCCCTATGGCTTGCCCCCCTGAATTGTGACCTAATTGTTCTGAGGTACCTATTGGTCCGTTTCCACTAGAACGTACTTCTTAGCATCAAGTATTTATTGGGGCGAGACGGCCAGGCGCCCGATTCTTGGAGCACTTTAACCCGGGCCTGACAACATATCTCCATTAGAAGGGGCTTCCGCCCAGTCTTGTTCTTTATTCATTTATTTTGTGTGTCCACTAGAACTGACAGCGACATGGGTCAATTTAGGAGCGGGAGGGCTGTAAGTTTGGCGCTGTCTCAGTGTTAAAGTGAAAACCAGCGTCTATACTGACGCCCGAAATTAAGTAGATCAGTTTCCTGGCCTTGGGTCGGCGCGGATTCAATTATGTAAGGACTTGCAATCTAGGATCACGGCTTCTGACCCTACTCAGGGCATGCTCTTCTGTGTAGATGACGTTCGAACGGTGTAGTAACCCCGTAGAGAATCCTATGAAGTGTACAAAGAATTCATTGCTCCAGAATTTTTTCTGTACATATGAAGTTCCCAAATCAGAAAGTCTGTGACGCCGTGTTGACGGCAGTAGTTTACTCACATTTTGTTGGAACTTACAGTGTTTTTTTGATCTTTGCTTGGTGTAATTTTCTATCTTGATTATGGAGATATTTCTCATTAACAAAGATCATATCAAAGTTTATGTAAATATTTATGGAGTGTGTTCTTGTCCTTTTGAATTTTCCATTATTTTCTTAATTGATTTCATTTTAATTTAAACTCGTTGAAGCGAGATGTTTTAGTCCAGTTGTAGTGTGCTATTTACGAATGTCTAACCTATTAATATGATGGACCTAATTCATAGTGTTGCGTATACGCCCGTTGCTAAGGGGTGTATATATACACAGCGACCGTTGCTAGGTAACGACCGCAACATGCAAGCATTCAACAATATAACAACGGTGATGCAACCCGTTTCTAGGCAACGGATCGGCAAACACGGCATCTGCAACAATTGAATGATTGTTGAAAACGTTGTTTTCTATTCGGTCCGTGCAAAGTGATTATAAGGAAGACAGTTGCGGGCGATCCAGTTATTCCTGTATGAAGGCGGGGTCGAATACCTCCACCATGACCCTGCGAGTCGTAGGAGGCGACGAAAAGGGACTTCTCAGATCTAAGGCAGTAAAATATGGTCGTGAACCCCAAGGAACTCAGACCCGAGAAAGACTGCGCGGGCAAGGGCCGGCATCTCTACAAATGACAGACCCGTCCTCTCGTTAGAACGCCCCCCCCCAAAAAAACAAGACAGCAAATGTCAGACAGTAATAAATATTTGGCCATGAATCCCAGATGAGGGTCGACACGAAGACTTACTGACTGACTGACTGACTGACCGACCGTCTGTCGCAATGTGACTTTGACTTTGAATTTGAATAGTTTTCAGTTTTAAGTGCAGTTCCTTTCAAGTGAGTTCTCGGTAGGAAACAGACGAGAGAAATTCAGTTTTGAGTTCCAGAGTGATTCAACAAGAAATGTCAATAGGACTTCGTAGTGTTTTGAAGTACTAGTTTCAGTGTTGAGATCCGATGCTAGGAAACGACTAGTGGAAACTGAGAATCGTAGTGCGTGTGCAACGGTGAACTGTAAATTGTGTAAATCAGCGATAGCGCTGTATTAATTGTAATTAAGAGAGGCTGTAACTAAGGTACTAATAAATCCAATCACCCGAACTAGAACCCGTCATTTTCGTCGCGCGTACCATCCTACACATGACAATAAATTGTGGAGATTAGCAACAACGCTGTAATTACTTGTAGTTCCGAATGGTGTTTATAAGTGGTAAATAAATCCATTCACCAATCCAAACCCCTTCTGTAGTCATACACACCTGAACAACGTGACAATATCATATGCGCTGTAGCATAAGAATCGGAGCCAAAGAATTGGTTTCAGTAATGGAACATTTCCTGACCTGTCTTCATCCTCCGCTGCATACGGAAAGAAACGCTTATGGCGTCATGGCCGTTTGTCTGTCCGCCATAATAACATTTTCACAAACTGACGGAGTTTAGAGGATACTTCACCACTTTCTAGTTTTGCCATTGAGGTGGAGCCACACAGGCGATTCTTAAGCAGGTTAACGATGTTTCTATAGCAGCACGTCTCCGAACACCACGAACATCACGCACACCTCAACATCACCTACACACCGTAACGGCACATTTGATTCCCGCTCATGTATTGTGAACTGCCTTGTGAATGTGGGTGGCAAGTGGGGGGGGAGGGTTATGATTGATTTCCAAGGAGGAGTTTCAGAGCGTACGTGAGTAACCTCATGGATACAGGAAGCCGTTTGTACCTCCTATGCCTGGGTTCTCGAGTTCTCCTTGCTGTTAACATTCCATTCCAATAACGTAATTTAAACTGTCACGGTTTAAGGGTGACTGTACACGTGATAGGGATTGGTGAATGAATTTATTGATCATTTATTCACCTCTCGGAACTACAAGTAATTACAGCGCTACGGCTAATGTCTTCATATTACAAATCGCTACGACACCTGCTGGCTTTATCCAGCCTGCGTTTTCTTCACCAGCCGTTCTGCTTCTAACAGTGGAGATTCTTCAGGTTCTGGCGCTCACGTCTTTAGGTCTTTCCTTCGTCGACTGTCGGTTCAGAACTGCCTACCACCTAATCCCTCAACTGAAATGGCTCAATGTCTTCTCAGTCTCCCTTGCAGAGCTCAACTGCACTCAGCTGCCAAACCTCAACTCTCTTCCTTTATAATCACTTTGCACGGACCGAATAGGAAGCATCGTTTCGAACAATAATTCTTGGTTGCTCAGGCGTCATGTCACATTAAACTTATTTCCATGCTACTGTCGAGTGCATTCTCTCAGGATGTAAGTTCAGTATCCATAGCAACAGTTGTAAACAATTCAAATGGTCCCGTGTTTCAAAATAGTTTTATTCTCACTTGGCATAAAACGTACTGCTACTCAATTGGAGATGAAGTGTTGATGTGTTTATGGAAATAATTTTTTTTCCCCTTGGCACTATAGCCCCAGTGGGCCTAGGCCTACCCCTCCATGAACTTCTCCGTTCACTTCGGTTTTTCTAAATCTTACACATTCGGTAGGACTCCTTGGGCGGGTGATCAGCTCGTCGCAAAGCCTCTACCTGTACACAGACATAGAAAAACGCACACACACAAACTGAACATCCATGCCCTGAGCGGGATTCGAACCCACGATCCCGGTTTACAAGCGAGCGAAGACAGTACATGCCTTAGACCGCTCGGCTACCGTGACCGGCTTATGGAAATAATCGCCTTAAGTATTTCAGCAGATCCTCCCCTCTTCTGTCTACTGTCTGTTACTACTTGGTGAAGGTAACTGCATTTATCTCTGGTTCAGCTGCTACGTTCACAGTGTTCCTGAGAGGGGACGGGGTGTCTGAGCTTCTCCTCTTGCAAGGAAAGGCGGGTTCTCCACAAAGAAAATTAATATGAGTTAAATCGAAGTTCGTGACGTAAAATAACAATATAAATAAATAAGGGTGAAACCATTGCTTAAGTAACTCAAATATGCATTTGCAGCAACAGTGATTGGGGAACCTTGGTTCCAAGGATTATCTTTTAAAACGTTATTAAATTGCGTTTTGAATTGGAATAAATCTACTTTATATATTTTTTTCGCGCGTTTCGTTGTGTGAGTAACGAATAATAGAATATTCAATCCAGGAGGAAACTTCGCAACACCGTTGACCGGACCCAATATTCTTCACAGACTGCTGCTGTAACTGTAACAGTGCGCGTTTATCAGAGCTAATGACTCATTCTGCTATCAGCAGTTACAGCAGCAATCTGTGAGGAATGGTGCGCCGGGTCAGCGGCGTTGCGAAGTTTCCTCCTTAACTGAACGCACTGTACTTTGGTGGTATTTGCTATTGGAGGCTAATAATCGTGGGTTTTATGCGAGCCAGCATTTTCCTAAAATGATTTTGCAATATCCCAGTTCCACGCAATTGCAACAATTTGTTATGAATATTTTTCTTATTAGCGGCATGGACTTAGCCTGGTCTCAGGTGTTTATAATCTTCATGTTTTGTGACATCGGTTTGTCCAGTGATTGAGGCTAGCTCTTTCTAACGGACCCAACAGAATAGGTGTTTTCCTTCACCTGAGGACGGAAACAGATCCAGTTTCCGAAACGTCGTGTTTTTATTAGTTATCTTAAAAACCAGGACGATGGATAAAGTCCGAAAACCCAATATATCAGAATATTTTTCTTGTTTAAATCAGGACTAACAGTGATAGTTTATGCGATGTTGACGGATTTTAAAGAATTAATTTTTTATAGAAGTTTTGTTACTCGTTAAGCGAAGTACCATACATCATCTGGTTTCCTGTTTCTCCTTGCTGGCTGATTCCATATCATTGGAAGTAACCTGGTTAATATTTAACAACGTAGTAGCTGTCTCACAGAAACTACAGTTCATCTCTACTACAAACACCATCTGGGTGATTCTATATAGGAGAATAACCGCCCCCAATTCTGGAAATTCTGAAATATACGTATAAATAAACGTTGTACACAAAATGAATGCTTTTTGAACGGAACGGTGTATGGTGTATATAGGAAAAACTGCGCTAGTTAATGGTTTGTGTAGTAACCACTGTGCTTTAAGCAGCTAATCGCTTCATCGTTTTTAGAATTTGAAATAAACATATATTAATTTATAAAATTGCAGAATCATGTTCTGTGTAACGCCAGAACCAGGGGCTGTTGGATTTTGCCTGTAGATAAAGAAACAGCCTGTGTGTTATTCCATTAACCTGTCGAATCGTGTGTCAACAGACGCCATGTTACCGAGATGGAAGCAAAACACGCCTCAAACTATGCCAGTCAGTGCAGCGGGGGTGTGTGCCCGTCACATATGCTACACAGCGCCGGCCAGTGAACACGGTTGTCCAAATAAATCATAGAAATATAATATATCTATTAAATTAAGGTCAATCACAATGGCCGCGCTGTCTTAAGTTATAAATAACTTGGTCCGTTTGAACCCTGGGATCATAGGTTCGAATCCCACTGAAGTCATTAATGTTTGTCTGCGTTTATGTTGTGTTTGTCGGTAGCTGCTTTGCTTCGGGCTGCTCCTCCGTCCAAGGACGGAACGGAATGAAGGAACCGTGGATTCGGGGTGATAAAACTCCGAGAAGAGGTTTGAATCTGGACCTCCGAAATGCGAAGCAGGAGTTGTATGTATCGTGACGCGAGTTTGGGAAGCTATGCAATCGAAACAGTGTCATTTCGCTTAGTGGGGGGTGGAGTCCAGCTGGGTCCACTCGGCACGGCGGCCATTGATTGGCCTATTGTACCTGCCCCAGGTGATTATGATGATGGAGAATTTTGTGGAATGAAGATTGGCAAGGGAAACCGAAGTACTCGGAGTAAACCCGCCCCAGAGCCACTTTGTCGACCACAAATCCCACTTGACCAGACCCGGCATCGAACTCGGGCCGCCGCGGTGAGAAGCCAGCGACTAACCGCTTGAGCTGTGGCGAGGCCTAGGCAGGGTCATTAGTCGCATGATTATTTCAAAACACTAAACTGGATCAAATAAGGATCTGGTGCTGGTCTTCGTTAAGGTGCGTTTGCGTAAAAGACCTAAGTACCTCTGGCGAGAAGTTCTTCAGATTGGAAAAAAATTGTTTTTGGAAATATACCATCGTTTGCCTTGTCCATCAGAACGAAATGTAATTTCCATATTCTGTCTAATCTCTTTAAAGCAAGCACCATTTTTCACATAATATTTGCTTTGTGGCTACGTTTGTTAACTCCACTCAGGAAAACAAATATTATCTGGAAGGAAATACTATATATATATTTAAATTTAATTATGGAGTCGGGATAGCTCAGTCGGTATAGGGATAGACTACGGGCTGGACTGCTGGGTTTCGAGTCCTGGAAGCAGAAAGAGTTTTTTCTCTGCTCCACGCCGCCCAGACGGATTGATTCCCACCCAGCATTCTGTCCACCTGGCGGCTAGGACTGTGTCGTCTGGAGTAAAGCGGCCGGTATTTGAAGCAGAAAACTCACCTCAGTCTAGTGCTCAGTTCGAGAACGGTGGAGCTATGCCTCCGGTACCCCACAAATCTTCATAGCGTGGTGCTTAAATAATTAAGCACAGGGACAACTTTACATTTTACTGTATATCAGTAGACGTAAAGGGTTGATGATAAAAGCTGTCTTGAGTGGAGAAGGTAAGCCTGGTATTAGTGAAGATAATTTTATGTAATTTTGATACTTTTTTCCGAAGATAACGAAATTTTTCAGTATTGCAGTGAAGGGTTCTCAGTGTTTATTGATTTTCTTATATTTTACTAAATCACTAAGATGTTTAGTCCTCTGCTAGAAAAAAAATTAAAAATGACCTTCCAAAAATATTTAAATCATACCTATAATTGAAACATCCGCAGGTGAAACTCGTTTATACACATGCTGAAATTCATAAATATAAGTAGTGTAACTGCTTATAAAATTCACGTCAGTTCGGTAGAGTTAAACTTGAGTATATTGGACTCACAGCCTCTCCTTAATAATATTGTTACGTGTATACTCATTGCCAGGTAACGGCTCAATAAATATATAATGCCCGCGGTAAACACGCCTCACCGATAAGGAGGACGTTTTCTGTGTGGTCCTAGCCCTGACGGTGCGTTAAACACACCTAAAATAATACGGGACAATAGAAGACTATATCTTTCGTGAGGTCCGTGCAAAGTTGTTATAAAGAAGAATTCTGTTGAGCAGGATAGAGTGGAGAGTCGAGTTTCCGGACGCCAGCCTGCCGGGACATAAGCTTGGGAACAGAGGAATTGAACTGAGTTGAGTCTTCGGAATTGGCGGTTGCAGAATTATGGGAAGAAAGGAATTGGGTTGTGAAAGAAGACTTTAGGTGTGATTTGGCGTTACAGTGAGACTGTGATAAATCCGTTGCCAGGATGTGACTAGTTAAGACCGCGAACTCTAGTGCTGGTGTTACTGTGAACTGCAAAGGTGCAGAATAGCGATAGCGCTGTACTGCCTGTAGTCCCGTGTTGTGAATGTACAAGGTGCAATAAGTCCTACTATCCAATCCAAAACCCGTCTTATATATCACCCGTACACGTGACAGTATGGTGATATTTGCATCTTGTCACCACTGACAGGCTTACTCACTACCATGTTTATGTTCCTCTCTGAAAGAACGCCATATTCATTCCAGGGCCGCTACGTGTCAGCGTTGAGAAATCTCATACCCCTATTTCAGGAACCAGTCTCATCTTAGAGTAAAGCTAACAAGCTTGTAATTACTGTTTACTCTGTGCTTAGTATTCCGAACAAAATCATGACAGTTCCCCTTATTTGTCTCCTCAGTTTATTTAGCGACAATAAGAGATGTGTTAATGCTGAATCAGATACGAACTGATGACTATGAAGCGTGAATAAATTCTTGGCGCCCTGTGCTAATATAGAGATTTTACAAGAAACGCTGAGAAAAATACAACACCAAGTATATCACAGTCGGTGTAGTGATGGGCTAAGGAGTAATTGGCCTGCGTTTGATTTTTGATATGGAAGAGATTTTTATGTTCTCTATAGCATCTAGAACGACCCTGGATGCTACCAGCCTCTTAATCGGGGGNGGGGGGGGGGGGGGTGTACGATGGGCTGTTTCTCTGGAAGGAACGCTGCAGGGTAGTGAAGTAGACAACTCATCTCCATCTAGTGCTGTGGTCAAGAACAGTGGAGTTATGGCATAGTGTTTTAAGTATCATAGTTTGCATCCTGTTGTTTATTAATATATAGTATTGTCGCCTGTTTGTCTACTGAGACGCCGGTCTTGGATCTCACGAATTTATTGCAAACTTTTATCCACACTTACACAATTCATAATTTCATTGTCCCAATTACTTCTTCTGCTATAGTCACTTCTGGACTTCAACTGTACTCGGCGACTGCCAACCTTCAATTGTCTTGTCTCCAAGTCCAAGTCAAATTGCGACTGACGGTCATTCAGTCAGTAAGTCTTGGTGTCGAGCCCCATTTTGGGCTCATGACCAAATATTTATTACTGTTTGACAGTTACGTTCTTGCTTTTGTTGGGTGCCCTCTCTGATGAGAGGACGGGTCTGTTTATTACATATGCTGCTGGTCCTTGCCAAGGCAACCTTTCTCGGATCCGGGTCCCTTGGGGCTCTCGGCCATATTTTACTGTTTCAGATTTTAGATTTCCCCTTTCGTCGCCTCTTACGACTCGCAGGGTCACGGTGGAGGCATTCGTCCCCGTCTCCACACGGGCATCTTACCTCACCGTCTTTTCTGATGCATTGAACTCCCGTACATAGGTCTCTCGCGGACTACACAGAAAATAGTCGCGACACTGACACCATAGAAAACCCCGCACTCCCACTGTTGCCTTGCATGTATTCAGTCGCGAGGTGTTAAGCTTTCAGTTACGCTGTGTCCATCCACGTTACATTATTGTACATGAGTTTTGTTTCTCCTGTCAAGACACAACAGTATACCAAACAACTCGCTCACATAACTGAGTTTATTGGTCGTACAATGTCGCAACATTTTTCGGCTCATGGGGCCATCATCAGGCGATACATTAACAGATTAAGTTTCATATGAAAGTGATTAAGTAAAGGGAAAGAAGGACACCATATATTTCGTTTCTTCGTAACACACAATACAGTGGATCCATATAGGAGGACCGTCAGAAGCAATGTGACTTTGACTTTGACTTTGGCGTACAAGAATTGACAAGTTTATGTAATGCTTTCGTTTTAGCTTTAGGTTTTTGTGTGGCCCGCGTACAGCTTGTTTTAAACTTGTAACTACGGAAAAATGTTAACACTCTGAAAGTTACTGCAACTCTACCACATAAACTAAAGACTTCTTCTTCTGACGACTTTTGCTTGTTTTCTCTTTGTCTTGAAAGTCAAAATTATGTTACGACCGACGATCAATCTTGGAATAAAGCACCCGTCTGGGGCTTAAGACCAGATCTATATTACTGTCAGACAGTTGCGGGTGTGTTGATTTGGGCGCTCTCTCTGACGAGAGGACGGGTCTCGTTTTCCAGGGTCTTGGTCAACAGTAATAAGTGTTTTGTCAATATGTACAATATATTTACATTTTACATGTTATTAAATGTATGTATATACAACATAACAACGCCTCTGTCAGTCCAGGCTCCGTACAGCAGATCATGCACTACCATTAGTAGATCCTGCTGCTTGACCGCCGCCATATCTAAGCCTCTTATATTTCCTGTGTCTTTGCCTGACTTTAGGTCATATCTGTTAGACGGTCGTGATAGCAGACATTCCATTCTGCCCTCTGAGATCGCTTTGCGTCGGGAACTATATCTGCTTAGTGAAGCGTTGTGTTAGAGATCCACGTTCGTTGCTATGCGTTGGAATTTGAACACGTTTAGCCAAACGTTACCTAGCAAGGGCTGACTTCACTGCGGGAGGAATGTTTACCCAGCCGTTGGCTGGCAATGGACGTTTGTTCTGACTTTTATATTCCGTCTTTTAAACGGCTCGTCACAATATTAATGTTCGCGTTGCTCTGTCAAGATAATATATAATGAATTTCTTAGACGATCTGAAAAAAATTGTTCTGTGTTAGGTAACGTCAACGATGTTGTTGGCCGTAAGCACAACCGTGCGACGTGTAGAGGACGCAGCTCAAAGCAACCCAATGAAATCAGCCTTTCGTCTCTCTTAGCAGTTTAACGTGAGTACTCGAATGCAATTGGTCACTTCTTATTTAAAATGTAGTTTATTTCAGTGCTTTTTGGTGCAACTCAAATGTTGTGACCACTGCAAAGCCTCAATTTATCCAGCACGTAACATTCTCAGACAACATCTGAAGACTATTCCAGACAAGGCATATATATTATAAATTGCCTGGACGTGACGAGGATCGTCGGACAGACATTTCCTTCCGTCTGTTGATTTCGTTGCAGCGGACTGATATATTCAGAAAATTAGGTTTGCAGATGTGGCATATTTTACTCTTAATGGAATTACTAACAGAAGAGTCAAAGAGACAGAGCATTTAATCTGTTCTTCTATCAAAATACTTTACTGCATTCAGCAAAATTTTGTGTGCTCTATGCCTTTGGGCGATTTCTGATATTTCATTTAAAATGGGACACTGTCAACTGATCATTAAAAATCAGCGGTGTCAAGTACACAAGCAGCTGGAATTGCGAAGTTAAATAAAAAAATCACTAGTCCACCTCTCGTTCATTGCTTTTTCCGATGCCCCTTGTAAAATCATAGCGTCTCTTTCTTTTCCTATGTTTATTCCCGCATTGGTAATGAAATACAGTGCTCGGAAGGCAGCGGTGGAATTCACTTAGCATGTATTCATTTAAACTCATTCTGCACGCTAAACCCAGCAATTTCACGAGACTATTACTCTGTGATTCCTTATATTCTGGAAACTAAAGCCTTTTGCAAATGTCGGTTCTCTGATAAAGATAGGATCCCAAACCCCTAGGATAAAGTACAGATTTATAGTCACGATTCAGATGTATGTCTCCTATGCTAACAGCTCTACTGCGGAACACAAAAAAGGGAAAAGGCATGTGTAGATTCAGGCTTTATTATGGAACTTGTGAGTGACTGAAGCTAATTTCGCGTGTACTTCTCCATCGTTTCTAGGACGGGATTATTGCAAGGAAGATCACTTATAGAGCAGTGAAGCGTGAAAATTCCATCTTCTCTACACACATACACACACAGACGAAATGACATGGCAGAATAAGGAGGGAAGTGAGAGAGGAAAAATTACGGAAATAACTCTGTTTTGTCGACATGCGGTCATAAATCAACGCTTCTCTGGTTCCTTCAAGTTAAATCCTTCTCAATTATACTCTGTTCTCTCCGGACACAGATTCTGTAGCCCTGAGGCTGAAAAGTTATGAAAATCCTCAGCCACTTTCACAAGTTCCTGCTATAAAAATTGATTTGAAAAAAAGAGTCACAAGATTAAGAGATTGACTTTATATTTATGTGGCAGCTTGTTAACGAATAGGGAATGAATTTTGAGGCTGTAAGTTCGTCTCAGACTTACCCTTTATTTTTTAGTAGATATAATGTAAGCCACAATGGGTTTTCGGTTACGATTTCTGGCGTAATAAAATTTGTAGTTCAGCACAACTTTTTGAGTCATATTATTTTGTTTCCGACTTTCATTACAGTAGAGAAGTCGACATCATTTCTAGTTTTAGACATAACAAATTTGCCTGTAAATGAAGGTAGAGTCAGTTTAACTAGATAATAAACACCCGTATGTGTTATGTGCTTCTCATCCGGCCGTGGGAGCGCAACCATAAACTTTATAACAATGCAGTGGGAATATAAAGTAAAAGATATCTGAACAGAAATCATAAAATATACTTTCCTACTAATTCTTTTGCCCCAGAGATCTATTTCTGTTGTTATTGTTATTTTGTTCCTGTGAAGACCTTACTGTTTATGCACATATTATTTCTATATTAAATTTGTCGGATATAAATTCAAAGTTTCTCACAGTCCCCACATTTGTAAGTGCCAACTTGCAAACTTTCCACGTTATGCATAAATACGTCTATAATCTTCTTCCATCAGATTTCACTGGGTGGCACGCAGTAGCGTAGTTGGTTGAGGCAACATGCTATAAGCCGGAAGGTCTCGCGTTCGATTCCCGATGAGGCCATAGGTTTTTTTTAATGTACCTACTCCTTCGAGCCGCACTATGGCCCTGCGGTTGACTCAGCCTCTAACAGAAATGATTACTAGGAATCTTCCTGGGGGGTAAAGAGCGGCCAGCGCGTAAGGCTGACAACCTCACCGTCATCTATGAACCGTTTGTCTAGAAAATGTGTGAGCTTCGATGTCTCACAACTCTGTGGGCTTCCACGGCCTGTTACAGGGATATATTTACCTTTTAGCTTTTATCAAATTTCCCTTCCTTGTTTCCAATGCTTTGTTAAATATCGCCATGCGCAGGAAAGAGAAAGAACATTCCATCATGCCGTTATTTCACATTCTACAAATAGTTTATATCTCGGTCTCTATAACGACTGACTGGACGTCCAGGGTTCGATTCCCTGCAGAGGCAAGACATTTTTCTCTTCTCCAATCATTCGGATCGTCTCTAGGGCCCACCCAACATCATGTGCAATGGGTACCGTGGAGCTCTTTCCCCCTGGGATAAAGCGGCCGGGGCGTCACGCTGACTATTCGCCTCATCTAGTGCCGAGGTTAAGAATGAATGGATTCTAAAGGGATCTGGCGATGGTGTATAATACTCAGAATTACAGATTTTTTAACTTTATCCACCGTCCGTTATTTTAGAAACTAGAAATGAACGTTTCGGAAACTGGATCTGTTTCCGTCCTCAGGTGAGGATGGCGAGACACCTACTGTGTTGCGTCCCTTAGGAAGAGCTAACCTCAGTCACTGTACAACTCTTGCTGAGTCTGAGTCAGTCTCAGTCGGCCAGTCTATCTTGGAATAAAGCACCCGTCTTGGGTTTAGGACAATTTTTTTACTGTCAGACAGTTGCGAGTTTGTTGATGTGGGGCGTTCTCTCTGACGGAAGGACGGGTCTGTCGTTTACAATTGCTGCTGGTTCTTGCCAGCACAGTCATTCTCGGGTCCGAGTCCCGTGGCACTCTGACCATATTTTACTGTCTGATTCAAGAATGCCGTGTTTGTCGCCTCATACTGCTCGCAGGGGTACGGTGGAGGGATTCGACCCCGCCTTCACGCTGGATTACCTTCTGTTAGATTCAGTACAGCTATTTAACCACCTACGATCATGCTATTTCGGAGAGAGAAAACATAAAAATATGCTAAAATATTCTGATAAAGCACGCACATTCGTGGAACTAGGATAGAAAGGGAATAGGAATTTATGCTACAAACGTAGCCGACAAAACCAATAGGATGAGCACCGTTGCATGAAATAAAATTGGAAAATATGTGAAGACATGTGGTGCATACCGCTAGCGCAATCTGTAGAGTAAAGTCTGAACACTCGAGACTAAAATGTTATAGAAAATCGTGAAGCTACACTCGCGAAACAGGCAGAACTCTAGCCGTGTGGTTCCGTGAATATATGCACAGTCTCAAAGAAGGGCTTCTAGAAAATATAAAATTAGGACAACATGCCTATGAAAATGATCATAGGATGTACTGGGATGAAGCTAGGATTTTGGAAATTGAAAGTAATAGAAGGTATAGAAAATATAAGGAATCTGTCCATATGACATGCTTAACCAATTCGATCAACCAACCCAATTTGGACATTTCTCCAATCTGGATCCCCCTTATCAGCAGTGAGGTTATCACCTCACAGAGAAGATCTGTATAACACGAATGATTCCTCATGGGTTTTACTGAGCATTTGCCTAGCAACGGCCGTCTCTTCAGGCTACATTATTCCGCCTTTGAGGCGTCATGTCACATTGCGTTCAAAAGTTGTTCGGGGAACTCACAGAGAGCAAGGTGATTTTATGTCTCCTGCTATCCCCCCCCCCAAAGAAAGCAATCTGAAAAATTATTTTGTATATAGGAAGAGGTACAGGCCTATAAATTATGTCAGCAAGGTGAGCTATACGTTATGACGTGCACGGAACAATAAAAGAGGATTGTATCATTCCCCACCCCTTAATAACTTTTGAAACGGCGAAACGACTTTCACGAGCACGAGTGCAATATTGTCGTCACTGAGAGGTGCTCAGACACATCTCATCTCTTGTTTCCTGTAAAAGTACAACACTGCGCCCGTGAAAAATTTTGATCTGTAAGAACATTAAACCCTTGATTGCGTAGCCGTAAAATTTCTGGTTATAAAGGGTAAATCTGCCGATTTTATGACGTATCTGCTTCCTCCCTCTGTGGAGGAGAGTTGAAACTAACCCTGGAACAAATAACTAATTTTCATTGCCACTGCACGCAAAAAGACATGTCGCAAAGCTGTAAAAATTAGTCTGTTTAATTGCTCTGCCGCCCTTTGTTGGATCTTGGCCGCATTTACTGAACATTTACACAGCCGGTAGGGTTCCTTGGACGGGGGATCAGCCTTCTGTAACTTCATCTCTCTTCGGTCCAAATATTCTCCTCAGCACCCTGTTCTCAAACACATTCAGTCTGTGTTCCTCCTTTAAAGTCAGAAACCAAGTTTCACACCCATACAGAACCACAAGGAAAATTATTTGTTTATATATTTTTAGACAGCAGACGAGAAGACAAAAGATTCTGGACTGAATGGTAGCAAGCATTACCCTAGTTCAGTCTCCTCTTAATTTCCTCCTGAATCAGGTTTTGATTTGTTATAATTGTTCCAAAATATCTGAACTGTGCCACATTTTCAAAACGTCGGTTTCCTATCTTTATGGCATGACTTTATCCCATATTCTGGTAACGAGACAGCAACATAAACTTAGTTTTCTCCGTGTTTACGTCTAGACGAACCTCCTTACTAGCACCAATTAAAGTCTGTGTTTTTATGGTATCTATATTATCACCCAGTAGATTCAGGACTGACCAACAGATGATGTGTTCCATTTAATTTCAGTCCCATCTGGTTTTCCTGGACCTTCCTAATGGCATATTAAAAGGCAAAGTTGAAAAGCTGTGCCGTTAAAGCGTCTCCTTGTTTTAAACCATTCAAGATAAGAAAACTATGAGACAAATACTTTTCTTTCGTCTAAACACGTTTAATCAGCCTATTTTTTTATTGCTATTGGGGTGGGCAACTCCGGCAACTTCTGGCCTATTGTAACAGCCCCCAGATGGTAGGCGAGGGTGATTGCGGAACAATTGGTGGAATGAATATTGGCAGGGGAAAACGAAGTACTCCGAGAAAACATGCCGCAGCGCCAATTTGCCCACCACAAATCCCACTTGTCCAGACCCGGGATCGAACCCGGGCCGCCGAGATGGGAAGCCAGCGACTAACCGCTTGAACTATGGCGCGGCCTTTATGAGCCTAACTACTGCAGTTTCATGTGTATCCCAAACTCTATCAGAATGTCGTACAATACTTCCCTCCAAACTGAATCATAGGCCTTCATGAAATCTACAGACGGCTGATGTACTGTCTCATTGTACTCCCATTTTTACTCCAGCAGCTGACGAAAGCAAGAGGCCCGATCAATGGCTGATCTGTTACCTTGAAACCTACACTGATGATCATGAGTAGTTTCACCTATATATGGACTCAACCTTGAGAGAAGACTATTGGATAATAATTTGTATTAAGTTGATAGCAGTGATATCCCCTCGATAATTACTACAGTCAGTTTTATCCTCCTCCTTGTGAACTGGTATAATAATAGACCACTTCCACTGTTCAGGCAATTTTTTCCTATTACATTTAAAATTAATTAACTTATGGATCGTAGAAAATAATATTTCACCTCTTGCTTGAACCAGTTCTGCCTGAATTTTATCACTGCCTGGCGATTTATAGGTTTACAACTTTGCAACAGCAATTTGAACATCAAAAGGGCAAGGATCAAGTACTAACTGGGGGGAAAAAAATTAAATCCCTTGAAATGGGATAGGTCGGACAGTGAAAATGCATCTTGAAAACAACAAATGATTACAGAACACGTACAACTGATCTCAGAAGAATGGAACCTGAAAGATTGGACTAGACTAAACTGCTTTAGAAGAGACAGATGTGATGATGAAGCTTTTGTTTCCAGGAAAGCTGGAAATCTCTTGAGCGGCTCAATAAGTTGAGTCATGCAGGTTAGGTAATGTGCCATGCGATGAGGTATTAACCTCGTGAAACTATAGAAGGCAATGGAAACAATTGTAAGACGTACAGAACTTGGATACATGTTCATAAGTTGGAAATCTTAAAGGAACGAACCTATGTCATTGTTGCACCAATCGTTACAATTTTTTTTTCCCAAAATAACCAGGAAACCAGATATTGTGTAAGTCAAACCTCAGATTGCAAGCTAGCTGTATTACACTCGATTGGCTCTCTGAAAACTGAAAGGAACTCGCTTCAGGCGTTGAAACAAACTGGTGCAAGAGAATGAGAGAAAACATTATTATGAACTGCTCAAAACTCCGGTGAAATACAAGTTTCACTCAAATACAGATCAAATTTTCATTTCGACATATAAGCTTTCTGAAGCGGAAATGATTTGGTGTACACAGGGTTCCAGGGATTCGTATAACTTGACGGGGATTTCGTTATATAGATCCCCGTTCCTTGTTCTGCCTTGTTGGATTTCAAGGAATAGGGATATACATAGTTATGGTCAGATTGAGTTTTTATTTTAGTAAATATTATATTCTTTATAAATTTTAATTAAATTATTTATATTTCGTGTAAGATTTGAGGTTTTCATGGCGGTGACTATGAAGAATGCCGTCTTCTTGGATGTTGCNTTGGATATTACGAAGCTGAGTGTGTCCATATACTGTTTGTCTCTTGTGCATTCCAGATTCCCCAGAAAATGTTCATCCCGTCCACATTCTTCCTGGTATTATAAATTTAGGATTCTGGATCCATCCTACAGTTTTAGCGTTTTGTCTTTCGAAATTTAAGTTCTAAATTTTAAGTCTGTATATATATTGTAGAATGTTATTTAATTCAGCACTAATTCAGCAATTCCTTTCACTGGTATACCCCAGTTCCATATAAACTGCTGTTTCCTGGCGACGGAATAAACATTCGAAACTTAAACAACAGGATTCATATAAAGTGGGTCTGACACATAAAATACATGATCCTCATATATCACACCTGCTTGCATCATCTCCAGGTTACAACACCCAATTCCTAGCTCTCGACTACAAGCAGAGCAGCAGTATCACGACGTTACCACAGGCTCATTGACGGATACCTCTAATTTAACAACGGAATTTTCACAGCATTACCAACATCACACCGCATTTGTGACATATTTTCTGTTACCATTTAAGTAGTCACCAGCCGGGATAGCGTAGTCGGTGTAGCGAGTGGCTATGGGCAGGACGGCCGAGGGGTCGGATTTCGAGTCCCGTTAGGGTCAAGAATTTTCTCCCAACAATTTAGTCCAGACCGGCTCTGGGACCCATACAGTCTCATATCCAATACGTACCGGTGGTTTTTCCCCGAGGGTAAAGCGACAGAGGCGTGAAGCTGACCACTCTCCTGCAACTAGTGTCGAATTCAAGAATATGTGGACCCATACATTCACTTCCCAAAACGCCTTCTTGGCGTAGTACTTAGTTAAGTACAAGACAACTTTACTTTTACCTTTTACATAAGTAGACACTTCTAACTTGCTTTCCCTGTTTTAAAACAAGAAGTTCTGGAAAGAAATGATCGTCAAATATCCTTTGATACGACACGCACCGCATAGAACACGATGCTTCTAACTTAAACCTCTTTTCAGCCGACTTTCCTTATTTTGGAAACAAAAATAAAGTAGACTTACGATATCGCCTTTCTGTGTTTGTCTGTATGCGTAACTTTTGAATGCCAGAATCAATCTGCAGGAAACTTGGAATGTACAGCATGACACCTAAATCCAATCCATCTGTCTGTGTATCTCGTCCTATTGCTGCTAGGCAACGAGTCAGGAAAACGTTTAGTGAACCATTGCCTAGCAACGAAAACATGCATCAATAGAAGAATTGCTAGATGAGTTGTCTTCAGTGCGGACCGTGTTCTATGAAAGGAGTGTCTGTTGTTCCTCCGTACAACACCCTGTCGTTTCTAGGCAACATCTTGGTAAACACATTCACATGGCAACGAAGTATTGTTGGAGGTGTCGTTTTCTTCGCGGTCCATGTCATATTAAAAGAAAAAGAAAAATTCCTCCCAGAACTTCCTGAATCTTTCCAAAGTAAGGAAAGTATGACTTTAGCAGTTCCTCTCTTGTTGGCCTATTTCCCTCTGTGTCTGTGTGCATATACTCGTATGTGTATCCTCTTATCGTTACTAGGCAGCGGTTCGTTGAACATTTTGGACAAAGAGAAGGCATGTATAGATGCATAGGAAATGTAAGAGGTTTAATCCTATAGGCCGTCAGGCCTACGACTGATCAAGTGGTTGTCATTTCTGGGTATTGAAGTACGTTGCAGTAGCCTGCATTGACAGATGCGCTGTGTACAGGGTAATCCGTTTGAGATGTGACAAAATGAAACGAAAACGTTGTAGAAAAGAATCAACATTTTACCAGTGAAATGTATGTACACGTATAGGGGGACACCACTTTCGTGTTCCAACATATTGTGACATGTTGCGCAACGGAGGACCCCTACCTCCCCAGCGGCACGTGGCGGTAACCTAGCGCTCTCGTAATAGGCGAGTCATCACCCCGCCACTCTCCCTGCGGTGACGTGCCGACCGGAGCCGAAGTTAGCCGAGTCCCCGCAACCTTGTAGCTATGCAACGCGAGTCAACAGCGGTGACGTCACCAAGGGGTAACAGCGTTGCTAGGCTATACGCCACGTCACAGTAGTGACGTGGCGGGCGACCCTAGCAACAGCGAACGGAATAAAAGCCGGCTGAGCAGCAAGCGAGAGTCAGTGTGTTATCAACGAGTTCTCAGTTCGCAAATTACGAGCTACAGACGCGTGTGCGAAAATCAGTGATAGTTCGTGATAACAAGTTATATTTGGAGTGTGTAATTCAGCGAGACTTGTATAGCTCTCGCGCTATTAATACGTGAAGACTCTGGAAGATAGTGTTAAGAGATTTTGTTGTAGGGTTTGTAAAGTGTGTAAACCCGTATCAGTGTTATAATTAATTGTAGCCGTTACTTGTAGGTTGTTAAATAAACCACTTAACAATCTCTACGGTGTATTCAGTAACGAAACACGTTACAATATAAACACTCAATATGATCGCCACGGCGATCGTGGCTCAGTTCGTAACAAGCGCACAAGTTGCGCCACGTGGCACGCAGCGTTTCCGGAGTGATCTGTCCGAGGTCATCTTTATTCTATTGTCTTTATCCATACAAAAGTGACTTTAACGAAAAAGTCTGGAGATGTCAAGTCCGGAGAATTCGCTGGCCGTTGGATGGGCCCTTCACGGCCACACCAATGATTGTTTCATGTGTTGTCTGAGAACTCCCGCGACTTCCGTGAAATCTGAATCATGGTTTGCAGAGTGTCTTCCTCCTTGTCTCTGTCACGCACTCTTCCGCCTGTGTGAAACATAGTCAGACCATTTTCCAAAAACATGTACCTTTTCATTATGTCCCGATTAGAACGGACGTGGTGACAGTTTTTCTGACTTCGAAAAGCTTGTTTTGTCCTTGTAACACTCGAAAATATCACATACCCTACGACGTACTGTGCTATACCTTACGGTGTGACCGACATGTTTTACGGCGTCGCCACCCGGCCACGCGGTTGAACCGCCTGTAAATCTTCCATTCACCCTACACGTACATCCTTCCCCTCGTATTCAAACCAACTGCTCCGAGATAAGAATACTGTAACGTGGATGGCGCAACAGGAAGCAGGGGTCACGTGAACTCTGTGTTTCCGCGAGTGACATCACATACCCCCACTCCTTCCATCACTATGCAACGCTCTATAAACACCCCTTCTCGCTAGGCTGTGACGTCACGCAACTGGGGAGTCCGTGTAGAGACTATTGCTATGCAATCGGCAGCGGTGCCTAGCAACGCTTCTGTAAACACGGCGATTACGAAACACTGAAGCGAGGTGCATTTTCCTCTGTCCGACTGTCGCAATGTGACTTTGACTTTGGCTAAGGAGTTAAGTTTCAGTCTAACATTCGCCGGAGTTAGTTGAGCATTAGCAGTCTGTTTCCAGCCTTCGAAGAGATGAGGTGAAGTCCAACAACCACCAGTTGTTGAGTTGTGTCGAGTGAATGGATTTAAGACGGTTGAAGCCAGGAAGTGACTAGAGCAGTAGAAGTAATTGGGATACTGAAGGTGTGAGTTATACAAGTGTGGATAAGAGTGTGCAATAAATTCGCTAAGATCCACAACGGCGTCAAGTTATTTGTCGCGTGACATACCCCCAACACGTGACAATCTCAAATGGATCACTCTGTATATATTGCATAAATTTTATTCATTATAGTAAAGAAACAAAGCGTGCACCATGTCCTTAAAATATAAACGCCCTTAACCGTAAGTTGCGTGAGTGCTGCTACACTCGTTCTGAATTATGGCGCAAGAAATGAGGAGCCTGCTCAGAAAGAAGAGCAAATATATAAACTATTTTGGGAAAAATATGAAATTACGCGTATGTCCAGATGGGGCCCGAAGTCAAGCTCTGTGCTGGAGAGGGCCTGTGGCAGTTTTACGGCATTAGATTGGATCTTAACAGAAGAATTTGTTGTCTAACATAATTAAATATACTGAAGGCGCAAGCAGAAAATTTCCTCGAAAATATGAAAACTTGACAGATTTCACGGTTTCGTAACCTACAAAACCGAAAAAAAAAACACGCCCCAACCTGGTACGAAGCTACAGATATTATGCTTTGATATATTGAAGAGAGGACAATCTCAGACTCTGAAGGTCAGTAAAAACTTTATTTTTAGAATCACACTCCTTGAAGATTTTCATATCTACAAAATCAATTATTGTTCTCTGATCCATTTCTGCATTAACCGCACTTCTATGTTCGGTATTCGGAGCTGCCGGATAATGTAAATTTCTTGCAGTAAGTATTGTATAAAGTACTTCGTCCTGGCATTCTTGCCACGTATTCGGGTCATTTGAGTCTTCCAGACTTAACAACATTATCAGCACTAAAATANAACGGAGAGTTTCATGGAGGTAGGCTTAGGCCCAAATTGGGGCTGTAGCGCCACAGAAAAAAATAATAACTACTCTATTGCGAATATTATTGAGTGGTTCCTTCCCCTGTATCCAATGAAATATTATAATAAATTTTGCAATAATATTTGTCAGTGTAACAACTCAAAAGGTATGCATGATCTTAATAATTCTATATTTTAATCTCTCACTCACTCATTCACTCACTCACTCTTGGAGCTGTGACCCGTGGAGACTCCGTACAATGTGCGTGCTCCTTTAATGCATATATATATATATATATATATACATGTTTCCAATTGTATGTGTGTGGCTAATAGACGGAGTTTTGAATACTGAAAGGATTTATTGACCACTGCTAATCGCCACACTTTAGAAATCACTGCTGAAAACGCTAAGTCGTCTCCAGGCTCAGGTGTTTTCAAAGTCGTTTCTGGGTGACGGATGTTAAGACTGGATTTTCTTCAGCTTCCCGCACTCAGCTCCAGAGAATATCACTCAAATCCTTTAGTCAGAGTCAGAGTAAGAGTTAATTTACGACTGGCGGTTTACCGCAAATCAGTTCGTCTTGGTGTCAGACCCCTTGAGGCCCACGAAAAAAGAATTTTCTCCAACTGAACTCTTGCGGTAATAGTCCTTATGTAACATTCTCTATAACGAGAAGATGGGTCTGTCTCTTACAGCACAGTCCCAGTGCTGTCCACATTCCTGCCTTCTCAAAGAAAGGTAATATATTGCTTGGGCTTCTCTACAGTTTCAGAAGAAAAGAAAGATGGATTAT
>NW_019745128.1:1307-2065 GCF_002891405.2 Cryptotermes secundus | reverse complement strand
AGATGGAGGTAGTGTTCACTGACATATGAAGAATGATCATATTGGTAATTCTGAGGAAAACCACGGGAATCTCACGTCCTTAGATGGAGGTAGTGTTCACTGACATATGAAGAATTATCATATTGGCAATTCTGAGGAAAATCACTGGAATCTCAGGGCCTTAGATGGAGGTAGTATGCACTGGCATATGAAGAATTCACATATTGGCAATGCTGAAGAAAATCACGAGAATCTCAGAGACTTAGATGGAGGCTCTGTTCACTGGTATATGAAGAATGCTCTTATTGGCAATTCTGAGGAAAATCACGGGAATTTCAAGGCCTTAGATGAAAGTAGTGTTCACTGACATATGAAGAATGATCATATTGGCAATTCTGAGGAAAATCACGGGAATCTCAGGGCTTTAGATGGAGGTAGTATTCACTGGCATATGAAGAATACACATATTGGCAATTCTGAAGAAAATCACGAGAATCTTAGAGACCTAGGTGGAGGCTCTGTTCACTGGCATATGAAGAATGCTCATATTGGCAATTCTGAGGAAAATCACGGGAATCTCAGGACCTTAGATAGAGGAGTGTTCTCTTGCATAAGAAGAATGCTCATATTGGCATTTCTGAGGAAAATCACGGGAATCTCAGTGCTTTAGATGGCGGTAGTATTCAGTTGCATATGAAGAATACACATATTGGCAATAATGAAGAAAATCACGAGAATCTCAGAGCCATACATGGAGGCTCTGTTCACTGGCATATGAA
>NW_019745128.1:0-190 GCF_002891405.2 Cryptotermes secundus | reverse complement strand
TTCTGAGGAAAATCACGGGAATCTCAGTGCTTTAGATGGCGGTAGTATTCAGTTGCATATGAAGAATACACATATTGGCAATAATGAAGAAAATCACGAGAATCTCAGAGCCATACATAGAGGCTCTGTTCACTGGCATATGAAAAATGATCATATTGGCAGTTATGAAGAAAATCACGAGAATCTCAGG
>NW_019745127.1:0-4296 GCF_002891405.2 Cryptotermes secundus | reverse complement strand
AGCAACCAAAGCAAGCAAGCTAGCAACGCAAAGAAAGCAAGCAAGAATCTCAAAGCAAGCAAGCAAGCAACACAAATCTAGCAAGGTAGCCAATTAAAGGTATCATGCTAGCAATCAAAGCTAGCAACCAAGCAACTGGAAGCTAGCAAGCTAGCAACGCAAAGATAGCAAGCTAGAAAATCAAAGCTAGCAAACAACCAACGCAAACATAGAAAGCTAGCAACGAATAATATTCAAGCTAGGAAGGCAAATCTACCATGCTAGCAAGGTGGGAACGCAAAGCTAGCAAGCTAGGAACTCAAAGCTAGCAAGCTTGCAACGCAAAGAAATCAAGCAAGAATTGCGAAGCAAGGAAGCAAACAACGAAAATCTAACAAGGTAGCAATGCAAAGCTATCAAGCTAGCAAGGCAAAGCTAGCAACCAAACAATTGGAAGGCAGCAAGCTAGAAACGCAAAGATAGCAAACTAGAAAATCAAAGTTAGCAAGGTACAAATGCAAACCTAGCAAGCTTTCAAAGAAAAGCTGTCAAGTTAGCAACGCAAATCTAATATGATATAAAGCTAGGAACGCAAAGCTAGCAAGCTAGCAAATCAAAGCTAGCAAGTTAGAAACGCAAAGCTAGCAAGCCGGCAACGCAAAGCTAGCAAGCTACCAACGCAGGGCTATCAAGCTAGCAACTCATATATTGCAAGCTATCAATCCAGCAAAGGGAAGCGAGCAAGCTAGCAACTCAAAGCTGGCAAGCAAGCAAAGCAAATCTGGCAAGAAAACAACGAAAATTTGGCAAGTTAGAAACGCAAAGCTGGCAAGTTAGCAACGCATATCTAGCAAGCTAGTAAGCTAGCAACAGAAAGCTAGAAAGCTAGCAACGCAAATATATCATGCTTGCAAGATAACAACGTAAAGCTAACAAACTAGCAACGAAAAGCTGGCAGACAAGCAACGCTTATCTACCAAGCTAGCAACGCAAAGATAGCAAGCTAGCAACTCAAAGCTAGCAAGCTAGCAACGCAAAGCTAGCAAGCTAACAACGCAAAGCTAGCAAGCTAGTAACGCAATGCTAGCCAGGTGGCAACGCATATCTAGCAAGCTAGAAAGCTAGCAAAGGAAAGCTAGCAAGCTAGCAAATCAAAGCTGGCAAGCTAGCAACGCGAAGCTGGCAAGCTAGCAACGCAAATTTGGCAAGCTAGAAACGCAAAGCTGGCAAGCTAACAAAGCATATCTAGAAAACTAGGAAGGTAACAACAGAAAATAAGAAAGCTAGCAACGCAAATCTAGCATGCTAACAAGCTAGCAACAGAAAGCTAGCAAACTAGCTACGGAAAGCTAGCAAGCTAGCAACGGAATGCTATCAAGCTAGAGACGGAAAGATAGCAAGATAGCAACGCAAACCTAACAAGCTAGCAACGCATATCTAGCAATCTAGCAAGCTAGAAACCCAAAACTAGCAAGCTAGAAACACAAAGATAGCAAGTTAGCAAAGCAAAGTTAGCAAGCTAGCAACGCAAAGCTAGCAAGCCAGCAAAGCAAAGTAAGCAAGCTAGAATCGCAAAGTTAGCAAGTTAGATCGCAATGCTTGCAAGCTAGCAACGCAAAAGTACCAAGCTAGCAATGCAAATCTAGCAAGCTACCAACTCAAAACTAACAAGCTAACAACGCAAAGCGAGCAAGCTAGCAACATAAAGCTAGAAAGCTAGCAAAGCCAAGCTAGCAATGTAGAAATACCAAGCTACCAAGTTGCAACGCAAAGCTAGCAATTTAGCAACGCAAATCTAGGAAGCTAGCAACGAAAAAAAGCAAGCAAAAATTGCAAAGCAAACAAGAAAGTTACACAAAGCTAGCAAGATACCAACGCAAGGCTTGTGAGCTAGCAACGCAAAACTAGGAAGAAATCAACTTAGGACTAGCAAACTACCAACGCAATGTAAAAAGCTAACAACGCATATATAGCAAGCTAACAAGCTAGCAACGGTAACTAGCAAGCTAGCAACGCAAACCTGGCTAGCTAGCAACGCAAACCTGGCAAGCTAGCAACGCAAAGTTGTCAAGCTCGAAACGCAAAGCTGGCCAGCTAGCAACGCAAAGCTGGCAAGCCAGCAACGCAAAGCTGACAATCTAGCATCGCAAAGCTAGTAAGGTAGTAACGCATATCTAGCTAGCTATAAAGCGAGCAACGGAAAGCTAGCAAGCTTGCAACGCCAAAATAACAAGGTGGAAACGCAAATCTAGCATGCTAGAAAGCTAGCAACGGAAAGCTAGCAAGCAGCAACGAAATCTAGCAAGATATAAACGCAAAGCTAGCAATGTAGCAACGCAAAGCTCGCAATTTTGTTAGCTAGCATCGCAAAGCTAGCAAGCTAGCAACGGAAACCTGGCAAGCAAGAAACGCAAAGCTGGCAAGCTAGCTACGCAAAGCTGGAAAGCTTGCAAGGAATATCTAGCAAGATAGCAACGCAAAGCAAGCAAGCAAGCTACGCAAAGCTAGCAAGCTAGAAACTCAAAGCTAGCAAGCTAGCAACGAAAAGCTAGCAAAGGAAGCAACGCAAAGCTATTAAGCTACCAACGCATATCTACAATCTATCAAGCTAGTAACGCAAACTAGCAAACTAGAAACGCAAAACTGACAAGCTAGCAACGCATATCTAGCAAGCTAGCAAAGCAAAGATAGCAAGCTAGAAACGCAAAGCTAACAAGCTAGCAACGCAAAGCTAGCAAGCTAGAAACGCAAAGCTAGCAAGATAGCAACGCAAAGCAAGCAAGCTAGCAACTCAAATCTAGCAAGGTAGCAAAGCAAAGGTATCATGCTAGCAATCAAAGCTAGCAACCAAGCAACTGGAAGCTAGCAAACTAGCAACGCACAGATAGCAAGCTAAAAAATCAAAGCTAGCAAGCAACCAACGCAAACATAGAAAGCTAGCAACGAATAACTTTCAAGCTAGAAAGGCAAATCTACGATGCTAGCAAGGTGGGAACGCAAAGCTAGCAAGCTAGGAACTCAAAGCTACAAGCTAGCAACGCAAAGAAATCAAACAAGGATCGCGAAGCAAGAAAGCAAGCAACGCAAATCTAACAAGGTAGCAAAGCAAAGCTATCAAGCTAGCAAGGCAATGCTAGCAACCAAACAACTGGAAGGCAGCAAGCTAGAAACGCAAAGATAGCTAACAAGAAAATCAAAGTTAGCAAGGTACAAACGAAAACCTAGCAAGCTAGCAACGAAAACCTGTCAAGTTAGCAACGCAAATCTAATATGATATAAAGCTAGACACGCAAAGCTAGCAAGCTAGCAAATCAAAGCTAGCAAGTTAGCAACGCAAAGCTAGCAAGCCAGCAACGCAATGTTAGCAACCTACCAACGCATAAATAGCAATCTATCAAGCTAGAAAGCAAAAGCTAGCAAGCTAGCAAAGCAAAGATGGCAAGCTAGCAACGCAAAGCTGGCTAGCCAGCAACGCAAAGATAACAAGCTAACAACGCAACGCTAGTAAGCTAGATCGCAAAGCTTGCAAGCAAGCAACGCAACGCTACTAAACTAGCAACTCAAAACTAGCAAATAACAACGCAAAGCTAGCATGCTAGCAGCGCAAAGCTACCAAGCTAGCAATGCAAAGCTAGCAAGTTAGCAATGCAAAGCTAGCAAGCTAGCAACGCAAAGCCAGCAAGATAGCAACGCAAAGCTATCAGGCTAGCAACGCAAATGTAACAATCTATTAAGCTAGCAACGCAAAGCTAGCAAGCTAGCAACGCAAAGCCAAGTTAGCAAGGTAGCAACGCGAAGCTACGATGCTAACAACGCAAAGCTAGGTATTTAGTATCGCAAAGCTAGGAAGCTAGCAACGCAAATCTGGCAAGCTAGCAACGAAAATCTAGCAATTAAGAAACGCAAAGAGAGCAAGCAAGCAAAGCAAATCTAGCAAGCTAGCAAAGCAAAGATAGCAATCTAGCAACGCAAATGTAGCATGCTAGCAACGAAATCTACCAAGCCAAAAACGCAAAGGAACAAGCTAGCAACTCAAAACTAACAAGCTAGCAACGCAAATCTAGCAATCAAGAAACGCAAAGAAAGCAAGCAATCAAGCAAAGCAAATCTAGCAAGATAGAAATGCAAAGCTATCAAGGTAGCAAAGCAAAGCTATCAAGCTAGGAACTGGAAGCAAGCAAGCTAGCAACGCAAAGCTGGCAAGATAGCAACGAATATCTGGCAAGCTACTAATGCAAAGATAGCAAGCTAGCAACGCAAAGCAAGCAAGATGCAAAGCAAAGCTATCAAGCTAGCAACGCAAATCTAGCAATCTAG
>NW_019745126.1:0-242 GCF_002891405.2 Cryptotermes secundus | reverse complement strand
GGCGTTAGAAGAGGAAAAGGAACCAGGAATGCAATTGGGATGATGTGAATTATAGCAGTACGAACTTTGAAGATAGATGAAGAACTGTGTGCTTGCTTCATAGACTGGCAGAAGGCGTTTGACCGTGTAAATTGGACCAAATTAATGCAGATCCTAAAGGAAACAGGAATCGATTGGCGTGAAAGAAAACTGATTAATAAATTGTACATGGATCAAATAGTTAGAGTGCAATTGGACAGAGG
>NW_019745125.1:35128-46882 GCF_002891405.2 Cryptotermes secundus | reverse complement strand
GTTGCATGTATATCAGTTGCTGTGTGAACATGTTTACTGAGCCCTACCCTACAATGGCCGGCTATTCTTGCTGATTAAAAATCAACTGCCTAACAATGGACGTTGTTCTATTGTTTGTTTTGCAGCTGTTGCCTAGAAACTGATGTTTCAAAGCTGTTCACTAGCAATGGATGTTTCTCTGGTGCCACAGTTCTTGCTTTTAGCAAGTATGCCACAGTATTATCTGACTGACTGAGAATGGTTAACAATCCTGAAGCAGTGTGCAATTATCTTTGTCACTGTAAGAGTCTGTGAAAATAATTCTTCCTCATTCAGAATGTTCTTAACCCAATGTGAGACATTATTCTCTCTCTCCAAATAGTAGAATGGTTAAGAAAAAATTTCTTTTATTCTACCTACTACTGAGCTATAAATATTCAATATTCCAACAAATATTTTGGATCAGTCTTCTTCTGTGCATAGGTTGTTGTGATTATTGTTGTTATGTTTTTGACAGCAAAAATGTTTTTCTACACTGGGTTAATCAAAATATTCCTATATTTACGTACAATGTTCCAGGGTCACAAAGAAAGTTTCATTCAGGTGTGTAATTGAAATAATGGCTATGATACAGGATTTTTAATATAAACTGAGTCTTGAAACCTGGGACTCAGTTTTTGGCTCCAACGATATAAACTTAATGTATAATTCTTTTCTCAGTTCATTTCTTAGAATATTCTATTCTAGTTTTCCCCTGAAAGTGTTGAGCACCAGAACAAATAGTAACTTGTGGATTACTCCTGGTATTAGTAATTCCTGTAAGCATAAAAGAGATCTATATTTGATATACAGGAGTAGTAACGATGAGGCCTTTAAGAGGTATTATAGACAGTATTGCAAGATATTAAAAAATGTCATAAGAGAAGCAAAAAAGAAGCATTATAGTAGACAGATATCAAAATCCAGTAACAAAATAAGAACAATCTGGAATATAACAAAGTCAGTAACTGGGAAGTTTGCCAAAGTGAATTCAGTTCAGGAATTAAAAGTTGATGGACGGATTACTAAAAATAGGCAATATATAGCAGATTTCTTAAATAGTTTTTTCATATCTGTGGCTGAGAATAACATAAACAAAAGTCTTGAAACAAACAATAAGCCATTAGATTACTTGCGGCAAGCTTTTGATCATCCCTTTCCCAGCATAAAATATCAAGCTGCAACCTCAACTGAGATATTTAAAATTATTAAATCTTTAACAACAAAGAGATCGCATGGTTATGATGAAATATCAGTTGAAGTGTTAAAAATTAGTAGCCCCTTTATTATATCTCCTTTAACATATATTAGTAATAAAATGCTGTCTGCTGGCGTATTTCCGGATAGGCTAAAATATGCTGAAATTAAGCCTTGTTACAAGGGCGGTTGCGAGAATGATCCATCTAATTATAGGCCCATCTCCCTCTTAACCTCCTTCTCAAAAATATTTGAGAAGATAGTTTTGTCTAGATTAAATCAGCATATCCATGATCATAATATAATAGTCAATGAGCAATTTGGATTTAGACGTCAATCCTCAACTGCTAAAGCCTCTTACGTGTTACTCAATGAAATACTAGAAGCATTAAATAAACAAAAAGTTGTAGGTGGAGTTTTTTGTGACTTGAAGAAGGTGTTTGATAGTGTGAATCACGAAATATTGTTGAGTAAACTACAATATTATGGGATACAAGGTAGATTTTATGATTTAATTGCATCATACTTATCAGATCGACATCAGAAAGTACTAATAACAGATATTGAAATGAGCTACACTATTAGATCAGATTGGGATATTGTCAGGCATGGAGTCCCTCAAGGGTCCATATTTGGTCCGCTTCTATTTCTTATCTATATAAATGATCGTTCTACAATGTTTAATAGCACAGTTAAACCAGTCTTATTCGCAGATGACACTAGTTTGGTGATTAGTAGCAATAATAACTTACAATATAATAGGGATGTGAATATCTCTTTTGACTGCCTTAATGAGTGGTTCAAGTCAAACCTGCTAACCCTAAACTTCAGCAAAACTAAACATGTACAATTTGCGGCTAAGTCTTGTCCTAATACCGGAGTTATGGTTAATTATTGCAATAATGTGATCCCAAACAGTACCGAGGTGAAGTTCTTGGGTATAATTGTTGAAAGCACGTGTACTTGGAAGGCCCATATATCCCAACTCATACCTAAGTTGTGTAAGGCGTGTTATTCAATGAGGGTTATTAAACCCATCATGCCTACCGAAACATTAAAAATGATTTACTATTGTTATTTTCATTCACTTTTAACCTATGGAATTATCTTTTGGGGCAATACCTCGTTTAGTGTACAAATTTTTAGAATTCAAAAAAGAATAATTAGAATTATGAGTGGGCTAAGAGCAAGGGATTCCTGTAGACAAGCATTTAGGGATTGGGGGATTTTGCCACTCCAGTCCCAATATATATTTTCTTTATTGATATTTGTTGTAAATAATAAGGGTCTATTCCATACATCAACACAGATTCATGGTCTCAATACAAGGCGCGGTTTAGATTTATATTGCCCTCAGACAAATTTAACAGTTCATCAGAAGGGTCCTTATTGCTATGGAATTAAACTTTTTAATTGTCTCCCATTAAAAATAAAGGAAGTAGTACATGATAATAAGGTATTTAGAGTGGCCTTAAACGCCTTTTTACATTCAAAATCCTTTTATACTTTGGATGAATATTTTGGTTGTATAAATGAGTAGTAATTTACTATGTTCATTCAATATTGCATGCATTGTTTGGATGTGCAGTTGTACATTCAAGGATATTGCACTGATACCTGCATTGTATATAGCAAGCTTATACCTTGACTGGTTTTATTTGGTATTGAACATGTAAGATATAATCTCCAACTTTATTGGTACGCCATGTAACAAACATACCTCATTATAGTTGATGGATGTTGTGATCTTTTATGGTTTGAGATATATAAGCTACTAAGTTGAATGAATTTATTATGTAATGTGTTTTTATTACAATTTTAACTTATTTTATTTACAATTAAACATGGTATAGTGTTATGTATATTTTATGTTGACTAGTTCCATTGTTGGAGCATTTGTTGAAGATATTTGACTTGTTCTGTGTCCAGTGGTGTTGGCCTGTAATTGGATTTGCTTGAATGCAATAAATACTATACTATACTATACTATACTAATGAAAGTGTTGCAACTTTCAAATAAATTCCATTAATGTCATAATTAAATTAAGAATATACGTAAGTAAGTAAGTTACAAATGGATATAGAACTTAAACAAATAAGAGTATTGATTTGAAAAATGCTTTTATTTCTCAACGTAATCTTCCTGTATATTGAGGCACTTGTCCCATCGTTTCACAAGCCCCTGAAAACCAGCAGCATAAAATTCTTTGGGCTGCTGTCAGAACCAGGCGTGTTCACACGGCATGGCCTGTCTCATAATGCATGACTGGTTGCATGCTTCTGTTGAATGGCCTTACGATGTTTCCTGAGATGTTACAGTAGAAGTCGCCATTTACGGCTTGTCCTTGAGGCTGGAATGCGGTGAGCAATATGGCTTCGTGATCCCAGAAGACTGTGAGCATCACTTTCCTGGAGGATGGTGTCACCTTAAACTTTTTTTGGCAGGCGACGCACGCTTTGTCTCAGGTTGGTAATGGTGAACCCAAGACTCATCACCTGTGACAATTCGGGCTAGCATATCGTGTCCTGTATGGTAGCGACTGAGATGCTGTAATGCCAGACCCATTCTTTGCATTTTATGTTGGTGGGGGGGGAAGAGAGAGAGAGAAAAAAAGGTTCCTTCAGCCCCAGTAATATACAATGCAGAAGGGAAAGTTTTTGGAACACCAAACATCAAAATGTATGCAGTTCCACCCATGAAACCACCACCAATACCTCTAACTTTTATTGGTATGAGTTCTCCTATCAGAGTCCATGGAATCACAAGAACCCCCAGGGAACAGAAGCACACATATAATAACACACAGTACACATGTCCAATGTTCCATTTCTGTGGTAATTACAACTTCTGTGCTGTTTTCTGAGTTTATAAAGATTCCAGTATATTCAACAGGGTTTATGTGCAAGTAAATACCTGCAATTAATGTTGTATTGCACATCCCTAGTCCTGACAATATATTCAATGGCCGATGACCAAATCTACAGTAAGTTATTGCTGCAACAATACTCATTATAAATCTGTAACAGAAGGAAAAATATTGTTATTCAGATGAATATCAAATGATGCAAGTAATCTGTTGTATCTGTTCTTTAGCAAAATTAAATTTCATATCTATAATCTGATGGGTATAATACTCATATACGTATAAAATACAATGCACCTTATTAATCCCAGAAATACAAGTGGGTCATATTCATCAAATCCTGATCCAAAATTTTCTCCAACCATCTTAAAAACACGGACAGCATAAAATATGATAACATAACCTCATGATAATTGTTGGAACAGGAAACTGAAGAACAATATGATGACTGGTTTTAATATGGAGGGCACCAATATGGAGTTGGGAAAAAATCTGAACCCTTCACTTTTATTCCTCTGACTCTGTTGATGTGTTGTTTCCGTTAGTGTCTTCAGCTCTTCCTGATAACGCTGAAAAAAAGAAAATAAAAAATATTGTTTATTTCTACTGGATAAGTATTTTTAAAACCTTAATACACATCATTTGACAGAAATCAGTACAAAATTTTATGTTTTAGAACTTGAGAACTTCATGTATGGTTTGCGGCCATTACTATGAATGTTACTACATTTAGGGATGTAATGTCATATAGTGCAGTAGATAGTTACCAAGGTAGATGGAGGCAACATCTTTCTCCAAAAAGTTGCCAATTATCTGCAAGACTACACAGCATCACAACACACCTCTACATTTTACTGTTTGCATCCTGTTGTGTATCATGTCACTATATAAAACCAAGGTAACAGTGATATTAGATTGGTTTCATTGATACACTTACTGTGCTAACGGCCAAAAACCACATCACTCCAATACACCCCTGTTCTATCCTCAGAATGGAGGCAACAGGTTCCTATAAAATGTGGGTAATTATCCAGATTACACAGCATCAGATCTGTTTCTGCCCTGAAGATGCAGACAGCATGTTCCTTCAAAAGGATGGTTAACTGTCTACCAGACCACATGGCATTAAACTGACTCTTCAGCCCCAAAGATGGGGGCATTACGTTCCTCCAAAATGTTGGTAAAGGTGTTTAATTTTCATTAGCAATCATATGGAGGAAGACTACCTTTTTAAATTAATTCCGACATAGTAATTCCAGAACTGGACATGCGGACTTTGCATCATGACGGGATTTTACCACGGGCGCACACCAAGAAAACGGGCAACCACAATGCAACGTCAATTTCCAAGAAATGTCGCCAATTTCAAGCAGGCAACTTGTCTCCAAATTAGCAGGCGCACACTGAGGAAATTTACGTTCTATTAGTTGCCCACATAATCTCAAGCATCTCAAGTGGGCGTGTTTGCCCGCCAATTTCGTGCACTTCTCATCTGCAGTGTCAGATGATAGTTCCTGTAATGATATGTTGGTGGATGAGATCGTTGAGACGGCGTAAGAGGAGAAGACAGGTGAAAAGGAAACATTGCATGCAACCGTTCTTTGGCAACAATTTAAATTCAGATGTTTGTACTGTTTCGAAAGAACATAATCACGATCCAGAACTGTTCATTCAGATCATTTTACAGAAAGAGCACTGAAAGCCTTTTCTTTATTAGTGGATCTTGTAGGACCTCAAATTCAAAGGCAAGATACAAATTTTCGTACAGCTGTGTCAGCAGAACCACAGGCAAAATTATAGTTTTGTATATACTGATTTTTATCTTTCTGGACAGCAGACAAGAAGGCAAACGGTTCTGGACTGAATGGTAGCAAGCATCAGTCAAGTTCAATCTCTTCTTAATTTCCTCCTGAATCAGTTTTTGATTTGTTATAGGTGTGTAGTGAAAGGCAATGTGTCTTTGAGATTATTCTTGCACTATTATTAACTTATAACGCCGGACTTCTGAAATGGTGGTAAGCTTGAGCTGGCTGGAATTCATTTAAATGCCAGGTGGTGGTGCGAGTTTAAATGTCCGTTCCTGTTAGGACGCTTGAACAATTTTGTGCATTGTGTTAGAAATGCTGTATCTAACTAAATTTTTATGTTAAATGGACAGAATTAACTTTGTATCAGCAATGAACATTGTGTCGCATATTTTAACGGAAGATTTGAAAATGTTTATACAAAGAATTACACTCTATTTTCAATTTTTTCTTTTAATTTTGATGCGTACAGCAAAAACGACTTTCTCAGTTCTGCACAAAGTTGTTTTGCATTATAAATTCACTACTTTTTGTAACTCTTGACAAATTTTAGCAGTCGCTGGTGCCATAAAACAGATGGAAGCAATAAAATCATTGGTCTTCTGTTAGCACTACTTACACTATTCGGATTTTCGTATCTTTTGACTAAAGGACAGAAGAATGAAAGAATGGCTATTCAGGAGAAAACTAGAGGAGTCCCTTCTTCAGTACCAATACCTTCCGTTATAGGTGCAAGAGATTATTGCCCTTTCTAGATTCGTGAACAGACAGTTTCGTCGTGGCTGAGATAGAGAGTGCGATCTGTTTTCTGTGCCTTCATAGTGAAATCGAATACTGTAGTTTCATTTGAACCTTTATACATCAAGCAGATGACAACAAATAATGCGTGTACATCGAATTTTACTATATATTTTTAACACATTAATCTGCAATAAAAGTACTGGCTCGTGGATGTGTTTGGGTATAACTCATACGTATATTCTCTTTTTTCTGTTGTTCATTTAGGTATCGCTTTAATTCCTCTAATATGGTTTTACTCAAGTCTGTCTGATAATTGCTACATTTATAAATAAATATTTAGGACTGTGCATGCGCTTCTACTAGCGGCGTGTGCGCGAGCTTCCACTAGCGGAGTTTAAATGGCCGACTGGCCAAAACGGAGTAATTTGGCCACGACGACCATACTCATCACTGGCCCGATCGGGGCACTTCGGACGTTAAATGTCGATAAATGAAGTAAGTGGCTAGTGGATCGTAGACGACGTTGCACATAGGCGGCATAAAAGCAAAATCCAAAGTCATATCTATGAAACGCGCAACAGGATGTTTCATAATAACGTCGTAAATACTTGTGTTCATGGGTGAGAAATTCTCTGTCGGGTGGCCTTTTAGTTTGAAGTCCAGTACAATGGAACCTCGCTTAACGAGCAAAATAATTGTAATAAAATGATTTGTTTAACGAGCGACGTTTCGCATAACGAGTGACGGGAGGGCAAGTCCCGGATTGTGCGTTTGCTACACCAGTCTGTGTTTAGCTACAATCGATCTACATCAACGACTTGCACGATTTGGAGTTGCATTGTGTTTCACAGGAAGAAGTTGTGGAGGAGGTAGCAGCAAAGCAACAATCTTCTGGCGCAATAAGAGAAATACTGAATGCATGGGAAACTGTTGCGTCGTACATTGGAAGCGTCACCCTAATAAGGCAGTGGCTATGCGCGGTACAAATTTATTTAATGATAATGCTGTGTCGCATTTTCACCAAATTTTGAAGCGTCGGCAAAAACAAATGACTGTTAGACAGTTTTCTAGTAAAAAAAGAATTATATATATATCATAATTAATAAACTAATTATTTAGATTTTTTTTTTTTTGATTTCTGCAAATCGAATTCGCATTCCAGGTTGGTTCATTCCGCATAGAAGAAATGATGAAGATGATTCACGCTCCTTAACAATGTATATATAATTTTCTTCGAATAAACGTTATACATAAATTTTTTGAGTATTTTTTTCGGCATGGAACGCATCGTAGTTTATATTAATTTATATGGGAAAAACTGTTTCACTTAACGAGTGTTTCGCATTACGAGTAACACTCTGGAACGAATTATGCTCGTTAAGCGAGGTTCCACTTATTTCATGCCACAGAATTGGGCATCTCGGGAACTAGTCCTACCGATTGCAGCGGCTCTCTACGCCTCGTTGTGTCTAGCAGCGCTAACTGTCGGCACACTTCTAGTGTCATAATCATGTTCATAGATGTCAGTAAGTCAACTGTAATGCCATGTTACATCGTACTTTTTCAACCTGCCCAGCTGTACATATTAGTCAGTGTTCATGGTCTTCATGGTGTTTATGGCGTTCATGGTAAGGTATAGTAAGGCAAGCTTGTTGGTTTAATTGTGAGGTAAATATTTGTTGATAATATGAAAGTTTATTACGTGCCGTGGTGCGATATGTAAGTTTAAATCTGAAGATGTGTTGCGGTGTTATAGTACGTCAGCGAAATTGTTATGTTGGCAACTCTCAGATACTGAAATATAATGTTAGAGTTGGCAACATCATAGTAAACAATTTAAGAACTAGGTTATGTCTTGTTACCTAAGTGATGTTTACTGTTATGTGTAACTATAGTTACGTGTGTAACAACAGTATATTTATATTGTTAAGTGTTACTATGGTTATAAGCCTGTATGTATATATAAGGCATACTTCTCTATCAAATTGCTCAGTCTTAATAAAGCAGGAGTAGAGTGAACACTGATTCTCACTTATCATTCGATCCACGTGAAGTAACAAAAATAACAGAAATTACGTTCGGTTTGTTGTAGGATACGCACACGGGAAATGTCAGGTGATATGACGGAAGATAAAAAGGTAAGTTTGTAGAACGAGGACGTTCAGCACACTATTTATCCCCATAAGTTAGAGCGAATTAATAACTCCGCCTTGCGTTAGGATGAAGAAAAACTGTATGGAGGTTGTGAAGGACCTGATGCTATGTATGTGAAACTTATTTCATCTGATGGCCATGAATTTATTGTGAAACGTGAGCATGCGATCACATCAGGAACTATTAAAGCAATGCTAAGTGGACCCGGTCAATTTTCAGAAAATGAAACCAATGAAGTCAACTTTCGTGAAATTCCGTAAGTATATAAAGAGTTCATAACACAAGTTAATTTTTAGTTTATATTTGATTAACTGAAAATAACTAAAATATTCTTTTCATTCTTACAGATCACACGTTTTGCAAAAGGTGTGTATGTACTTCACATACAAAGTGCGCTACACTAACAGTTCTACTGAAATACCAGAATTTCCCATTGCTCGAGAAATTGCTCTAGAACTCCTGATGGCAGCTAACTTCCTTGATTGCTAATTTAATGCCAAATTATCAGTGTTTCCTCCCATATTACTGTGGGCATTGCAAATCCTAGCATCTGAGCTGTAGGAATAGCAGCAAGATATTTCCAAACATGCACATTGGACTAATACATTTGAAATATTTATATGAATGATCAGTACCTTTGTATCTGATTGCTTACACATGATATTTGAAATATGTACCTTTGCTCTGAAAGATCTCCACATTTGTTTTAATTTGCATAGTGATAGTGATAGTGATACATTCTTTACTTTTAACAGAATGTTTGCATGGATGATGACTCATATTTGTTCATTTGAATAAAACAAAGGACATTTGATTTTAGGTGTAATAAAGTTGAAACCATGTACAAAAATTCCTTTCAGGTATACAAATGAATGTGGCTGCCATACCTTCTGAGTCTAATGCAGAACTTATAGTAGGTGGCACTTCTGTTTTGGTGCTTTTATTACCAAAGTGTGATACTAGTATTGCATCAAATGAAAACAGTACTGTTGTATTTGTACTTACTACGGAAGAAACTGATGTCATTTGAAAATTCTTTGGTGCATTAATATGGTAAAGTTTCAGATTTTGAATTCGTGTTGTATGTAATTCATAATACAGTTGAACTCAGTTATAGCAACACCCTGGCTGTTGCACTAAATATTGAGTGGTAATAATTAAATCTCATGTAAAACTCATGCTTTTCCACCTCTTTTTGAAAGACATACATGGTACAACCACTTCATTCATACCATCAGCTGGCACTTTTATTCTCACCCAACTTCTTTGCATGGACAGCAACAAATTTACTGGGACTGTCTCCTGGCATCAGTGTTAGTGACCCATTTTAAACAATACCAAGTGATGTCCATGATGTGTACCAAGTGACTTTGAATACCTCTCATCTAAGTGCCCTCAGAAAATGGAAAAAGTTGCTTCATTAACAGGCACTGAAAGCAGAATAACTGAATTGCAAACAAAAGAGAAGTGTTAACTTAATGATTTAATCCCTTTAACAGTTAGTGTGACTTATTTATGACATAATTTCTGTGGTACCTTGGATGACAATATAACGAAGTTTGGCTGTATAAGTTAAAGAATATCAGTAACCTAATATTATGTGTATTTCATGAATGGTAATATGTATATGCAACATGAAGTGAAGTGAAGTGAAGTGAAGTGAAGTGATGTGATATAGAACTTCCCAAGAGGGTTGGTAGTTGGGCAGCACTATAACTACTTAATGAAATTTTCTGAACAGATGCAGCATGTGAGAATTGAGGATCCCTGAGTGGTGTGTTATCAAGTTGATGTTCTGGGACATAACGCCATGTAGTTCGGCAGAGAGATACCAATTCATTTTCTGCCTCTATCTTCATGATAGAAGTGAAGTTGCACAGGGAAAAATGGTATGCATATATGAAAGGCAGGACAAGAACTGGGAGCTGTGTGTGAACCAATAGGAGGATCCAGTGGCTCAGAAGTTTTGTGAGGTTAGACACAAAGGGGAAAATAATTTGAAACGTGGGTAAGGGAGGAAAATTAAAGGCAGAGATTAATAAAATTAACTCAACAGGGAAGTTGAAGTATAAAAACACTGACACTGCAAAATGAAGGCATATAAGACTCTGAGGAGGTGGTACTCAACAGCGTGATCCATAAGCCCTCTGATGGTTCTGTTGACTCCATTTCCTGGCCCCATGGACTGGAGAAGCTGAGGGGGGTTCGTAGAACGTCTGAACAGTTTCTTCTACCACATTCAATTTGCCATGGAAACATGGTCACCTTTTCTTCTGAAACATCGCTATATGGCTGTCTGGCTCACTGAGAGTATCAGAAATCCACCCATGCAACTCTCTGTCAGAAGTCCGGCTCGCACCACCTCCCATCCAACAAGAACACTGTGATCTCCACCTCATTACACAGGGTCAGGGCTGTTTGTTATAAGGAGAGTTTTCATGCTGAGTTTGATTTTGTTCACTGAAGGTGTGGTCAGGTCTGCATTGGACTAAACATTCTGTAGTGATCAGTGTGAAACAGTGAAAGTAAAGGTAAAGTTGTTTCTATGCTTAATTAAGCACTATGCCATGAAGACATGAATACAGGTACAGTTCCACTATTAGCACTAGATTTAGGTTTATGGCCAGCTTCACGCCCCAGCCATTTTTACCCGGGGGGAAGGAGCTCCAGATACCCATTGGATAGGAGGCTAGGTGGGCCCCAGAGCTGGTCTTGGATGTGGTGATAAAGAAAAAAATTTTGCCTCTGACAGGAATTGAACCCCAGTCATCCAGCCTATGGCCCTTCATTGTACTGAATGAGCTCTATCCCGGTTCCTAGCGTCAGACAGTACCATCTGCATATACAGTAAAACTTGGTTATAGCAACATCGGTTTCTGCGACACCTTGTCTATTGCGTCAAATATTCAATGGTACGAACTAATTCCTCATAAAGCAACTGTTTTTATACCTTGCTTAGTACGACATGCACAAAT
>NW_019745125.1:13473-33772 GCF_002891405.2 Cryptotermes secundus | reverse complement strand
ATATGGACATTGAACGTAATTTAGAAAGTGTGTATTGGGCAAGTAACAGGAAACAGATGAAGATAACTGATTACTGTACTCGTATCTAGGTACAGTAAGGCACAACAATTGATGTAATCTACTGTAATTTGATGAGTAGGCCTACCTTTAATATACAGTATTAGTGCGGTGTGTATTGTCAGTGAAAAGCGCTGTAATATGTCTTTGATATTACACATTTGGGCAATTCCACGTTAATGTTATGTTAGTCTGTACTTAACTACGTATTTCACTAAAAAATGCAACATTTTAACTCAGTTTTTGGTAGATTTTTACGTGACTAACATAAGGCTACTGTGGAAGTGCCCATTTCGGTTACGACATTCGTTTATAACGACACTATTTTTAGGTCCCTTTGATGACGTTATAACCAAGTTCTACTGTATATACACTCAAGTGCAAAAGTCATGGGATAGCAGTATGTAAATTTATTTTTAAGTGGCGCCACCATCCCTTGACGGCTTGGGAATGCCTAGAGCAGTATCAGTTGTGAGGTGTTCTCTCGTGAGTCACACTGAACACCGGCCAGTCTGCTCATGGCAAGCCGACGTGAATTATCAGAGTTTGAACGGGGCATGATAGGGGGTGCCAGGCAGATGGGACATCCCACTTCAGAAGTTATGTGGTCATTCAACAGTGTCACGTGTGTACCGGGAATACCTTGTGGAAGATATTTCCACCCACCGTGGACAGCGCAGTGGCCGATCACGGGTACTTAATGATCGTGACCAGTGGCGTCTAGCTAGAATTGTCCATGGCAACAGACAAGCAATACTGGCTGAAATCACATCCACATTCAATGCAGGAGGTACCAGACACATATCCAGCAGGTCAGTGCAGCGTTCTTTAGCTTCCATGGGATATGGGAGCAGAAGACCGACCAGAGTGCCTCTGTTAACACCAGGACACCAGACAGTGCCTCACCTAGGCTTGTGACGTCGCTAATTGGACCCTGGAGGATTGGCAACATGTGGCATGGTCCGATGAGTCACGGTACCAGTTGTTTCGGGCGGATGGTAGGGTTTGGGTGTGGCGCAGACCCCATGAGGCCATGGACCCCAGTTGTCAACAAGGCACCATGCAGGCTGGTGGTGGTTCCATACTGGTGTGGGGTGTGTTCACGTGGCATGAGTTGGGTCCGCTTGTCCACCTAAACATGTCATTGACCAGTGACCACTACATTACACTGCTTGGTGACCATTTGCAGCCCTTCATGGACTTCATGTACCCCCACAATGATGGGATATTCCAGCAGGATAATGCACCATGTCATTGGGCCGGAGTTATCCAGAATCGATTCGAGGAGCATTCTGGAGAGTTCCGACGAATGTTGTGGCCACCACGTTCGCCCAACATGAACCCAATTGAGCATTTATGGGACATGGTGGAGAGGTCCATTTGCACCCAAAATCCTGCACCTACAAATACCAGGGAGCTGTGGGTGGCTATCCAGACAGAATGGCTCAACATCTCTCCAGAGGTCTTCTGTCCACTTGTGGAATCGATGCCACATCAAGTTGCTGCACTTTGCCGGGGTAGAGGGGGTCCTACATGATACTAGGTATCTATCCCATGACTTGACACTTCAGTGTATATATCTGCGGTCTCATCCAGACATTTTACCCATGAGTGAACATTAACCCGAGCCACTGCATTCAACTTCAGAATATCAGTATCCTCTCCACTGAGTATAAATGTATGTCACGGAGGCTACAGAAATTGAGCTTCATTTCAAACAACATGAAAAGGAAGGATGGTATCTGACTGGCATCTGGAATCCCTTTCTTCGTCTACTCCCAGAAGACATGTAGGAAACCCCCTTTAAGGACATGCTCGGATCGGGCCTAGTAGGCGCACTGAAAATTGCCTTCTTCAGGGCCTCCTTTCTACTTCTCTCCTTTATCCTACTGTTTTTTCTGTTTCCTATTTTATATTATTTTTCCTTGCTTACTACCTCCTACACTTCCTAAATTTGTCTCTGATCCTGCTATTTGATAAAGAGGGAATGTCAGAAAGACAAAATTAATGAGCTTGCAATGAACAATAAGAACAAGAACATTAGAGACCTGTATAGAAGAATAAATGAATGTAAGAGGAATTAGAAACGTGAAAGTAACTTAGTGAAGGATGAGAATGGTGATCTGCATGCAGATTCCCACTGTATTTTGAACAGGTGGAAGAGAATTACTTTTCAGTTATTGAATGTACAAAGGGTCAGTTATGTTAGGCAGACAGAAACCCATACAGCTGAGTCGTTAGTACCTGATCCTAGCCGTTTTGAGGTAGAAACTGCTTTTGCAAAGTTGAAAAGGTATAAATTGCCAGGTAATGATCACATTCTAGCAGAATTGATTCAAGCAGGAGGTGAAACGTTATGGTCTGAGATCCATAAACTCGTTAATTTATTTTGAATAAGGAGGAATTGTCTGATCAATAGAAGGAGTCTGTTATAGTACCAGTTCACAATAAGGGTGATAAAACTGGCTAGTAATTATCATGCGATATCACTGCTATTAACTTCATTCGAAATTTTATCCAATATCTTTCTCTCAATCTATTGGATTGAAGGTCCTTACATTCCATGTTCCAATCTTGTATCCATGATGTTTCTTATGATCTTCGCACTTTTTCTTGTTGTAACACCTGCATGACATTTCCTCTAGAAACACTCCCCCCCGGAGATCCGATTGGGGGAGTAGTTTACCTCCGGATTGTTTTGCCTCCAGAGGAAACATCTCGCATACATGATATCTCTGTTTTTTGAAAGAGACTATCCAGGAAAAGTGATAATATGGTAGTTTTTCCATTTGCTTTCCACATCGCAGTACAGCAGCTGTTCAAACCAGTCTGGTCACGCCTGCTGCTATACGAACTAGAACCATCTCGAGCATCATTTGCTCTGTGCTTCAAGTTGCTCCTGATGACGCTTCCGGCATCAGTTTTTGGTGTCTTTCTTCGTCTGATGCCTACCCTTTGACCTGTCCAGAAAGGGAGGCCCTGCCAGTAGCTACGCTACCGCTGGTATAGCTCTCAGGGTCCTTGGCATACTCAAACCCCCTCACCACAATAAGGTGGAGACACCAACAAGGGGGAACTGAGAGAAAGACCAAATGCTTATTGACTCTTGTGAAAGAAATGGACTGATTGTCACCAACACTTGGTTCAAGAAGCCAAAGAGAAGAATTTACACATGGAAGGCACCTGGGGATTGGAGGAGGCATCAGCTGGACTACATCCTTGTGAAACATCGATTCAGAAACAGTGTGAAGGATGTAAAGACGCTTCCTGGGGCAGATATTGACTCTGACCACAACTTACTGGTTGCCAAGTTCCGAACCAGGTTGAAGAAAATTATAAGATTTCGAAAGCGCAGACCCAGATGTGATTTGGAGAAGTTATATGCTCAAAGACAAAGCGTGCAAGAGACCCTAGAAGAGAAACTCGGTGCAATTGAAGGTGAAAGCGGAAATGCTGAAGCGCAGTGGAACAATATAAAAGAATGCATGTTAGATACTATCAGTGATTTGGTTGGTAAAGTTGAGAAGATAGCAAGAAAACCATGGGTTACACAGGAGATGATGAGTAAAATGGAGGAGCGAAGGAAATGGAAGAATGTCAACAATGAAGAAGGCAGGAGGAAATACAGGAGACTGAGGAATGAATTGAAAAGAGCCACGGACAGGGCCAAAAAGGAATATCTTGAGAAGATATGTAATGAGATTATGGAATTTCAAAGAACAGGCCGTTATGATTTGATGTACATGAAGACAAAAGAACTAGGATGGAAAGAGAATCATGGGATTCAAAATGTTGGCATCGAAGACTCCCAGGGGAATAGAATAGTAGATCAGAGGCAAGTGCTGAAAATTTGGGAAAATTATATTTCAGAACTATATGATCGACCTAATCGGCCAGAAACCTTAGAAGTTGAACCGGAAGAAGAAGTAGATACAGACGAGAAAGGACCATATATTTTACAAAGTGAGGTGGAAAAAGCTATCAAGGAAATGAGGAAGGGAAAGGCTACAGGAGATGATGATGTACCTGGAGATGTGCTCAAGTTACTGGGAGAAGGTGGTTTGAAAACACTGACAAAACTAATGAACACCATATATGAAAGTGGAGAGTGGCCCAAGGACTTTACAGAAGTTACAATGATTGCCTTAAAGAAAAAGACAAAAGCTACAAAATGCAGCGACCATCGCACAATAAGTCTTATTGCACATACAGCAAAGATAATAGCAAAGATACTTAAAAGAAGAATTGAAAGGAAAATAGAGGATGTACTTGGAGAAGATCAGTTTGGATTTAGAAGAGGAAAAGGAACCAGGGATGCAATTGGGATGATGAGAATTATAGCGGAACGAACTTTGGAGATAGATGAAGAACTGTGTGTTTGCTTCATAGACTGGCAGAAGGCATTTGACCGGGTAAACTGGACCAAATTAATGCAGATCCTGAAAGAAACAGGTATCGATTGGCATGAAAGAAGATTGATTAGCAAATTGTACATGGATCAGAAAGTTAGAGTACGACTGGACAGGGGGGAGACAGGAAGTGTGCAGATTGGAAGAGGAGTTCGACAAGGATGCTGTTTATCACCAATTCTGTTCAACTTGTACAGCGAATGCCTTACCAAGGAAGCTCTGGATGGGCTCGGTGACTTCAAAGTAGGAGGGCAAATTATTCAAACTGTGAAATATGCAGATGACCTTGTGTTAATGGCTAAGGAAGAAACTGTGCTACAGGGCATGATTGATAGACTAATTGAAATTGGAAGGTGCTATGGCATGGAAATGAATGTGGAGAAAACAAAAGTAATGAAAATTTCGAGACAACCAACCCCAGTCACAATAAAGATAGACCAAAAACAAGTGGAGAATGTGAAATGTTTTAAATATTTGGGTAGCTTGTTAACAGATGATGGAAGGTGTACTTGTGAAATTAAATCCAGGATTGCCATGGCAAAAGCTGCATTTAGCAAGAAGAAGAATCTTTTTACCAGCAAATTGGACTTAAATTTGAGGAAGAAACTAGTGAAATGCTACATTTGGAGCATAGCTCTGTATGGGGCTGAAACATGGACACTTAGGGCAGTAGATCAGAAACATCTGGAAAGTTTCGAAATGTGGTGTTGGAGAAGAATGGAGAAGATCAGTTGGACCGATTATGTGAGAAATGAAGAAGTGTTAATTAGAGTCAGTGAGCAGAGGAATATCCTACATGAAATAAGAAAACGGAAGGCTAATTGGATTGGTCATGTTTTACGCAGAAACTGCCTTCTAAAAGAAGTTATCGAAAGAAAGATAGAGGGGAGGATAGAAGTGACAAGAAGACGAGGAAGAAGATGTAAGAAGATGCTGGATGACCTTGGGGACAGAACAGGATACTGTCATTTGAAGGACAAAGCTCTAGATCGCATTAAATGGAGGAATTGTTTTGGAAGAGACTGTGGACCTGTCATCTTGACAGATTACTGATGATGATCTTTCTCTCAGTATACAGATGAAATTAGTGGGGATGATCAGTATGGGTTTCGACATAACAGATCAAATACTGATCACATCTTTTGCATTCATCAGATACTGGAGACAAATGGGAGTACAACGATACAGTACATGAGCTGTTCGTAGACGTCAAGAAAGTCTTGATTCAGCTAGAAGGGAATTACTGTACAGTATTCTCAGAGTTTGGGGTACCAGTTAAACTAGTTATGCAGTAAAGCCCTTGTAGGTAAACATTTGTCTGATAATTTTCCTACCTAGAATGGTTTAAAACGAGGAGATGCTTTATTGCTACTGCTTTTCAGCTTTGCTTCAGAGTATGCCATTAGGAAGGTCTAGGAAAGCCAGGTGGGACTGAAATTAAATGGAACACAGCTGCTGGACTCTGCTGATCATGTGTCTACCGTGTGATAACACAGATAACATAAAGAAAAACAAAAACTTTAATAGATGCTAGTAAGGAGGTTGGTCTAGAAGTAAATGCAGAGAAAAGGAAGATTGCTGTTATCGCCATCAGAATGCAGGGTAAAATCGTGACATAAAGATAGCTAACAGATCCTTTGAAAATGTGGTACAGTTCAAATATTTGGGAACAACAGTAACAAATCGGAACTTGATTCAGGAGAAAATTAAGAGGAGACCAAATTCAGGTAATACTTGCTTCTTGTCTGCTGTCTAAAAGCCTAAAAATTGGAATATACAGAATTATAATTTGGCTTTGGATCTGTATGGGTGTGAAACTTGGTCTGTGACATTAAGGGAGGAACATAGCACCCTGTTCTCAGACACCGTCAGGCTGAGGAGCTTCATAAATTGTACTCTTTACCAAGTATAATTAGAATGATCAAGTCAAGGAGGATGAGATTGGCAGGGAATGTAGCATGAATGAGGGCGAAGAGGAATGTGTATAGGATATTGGTGGGAAAGCCAGAAGGAAGAGGAAGGAGTAGATGGCTGGATCAATCTGGCAAAGGAAACGGACCAGTGGAGGGCTCTTGTGAACACGGTAATGAACCTTTGGGTTCCATAATTTGCTGGGAAGTACTTAAGTAGGTGCACAATTGGAAGCTTCTCAAGAAGGCCTCAGCACAATAAAGTTAGTTCAACTACAGCCATATTCAGGACTACTGCTTTTTACTCTGCTTTACTTTGCATACTTCACTCTGTCTGAAAAAAAATGGAGGAAAGAAACCATAATGTGGGTGAAAGACCAGATAAGCCAGTAACAGGGTTGAAGGCAAAGTGTGGATAGTGGTGGAAAAGAAATGGAAGAGGGAGGAAGTCCTGATGTGGGTGAGAGGACATGATAATAACAAAGGTTGAGGCAGGCAGACTATGGAGGGGGATGGAAAGGAACCAAAAGGTGAAGGAAGCCATAATGTGTGAGGGTTGGTAGAACACTACCAGGTGCTGAAGACATGGTATGGACACACCCCTGTGACTTTGCCAGTTTGTGTATCTGAAAGGACTGATGGAGGTTGCAGATAGCCTTCCGGAGACAGGTTCCAGGACCACCCGTCAAACTGAAGTGAGAACGCCATTACAACCCGTTACCAGACAAGTGGTGGAGGCACAGCAGACTGAGAAGACTTAGTACATGCTGTAGTGAACGGCACATTGTGTAAATTAGCAGTACTGCTAGACTTACTTCTAGTTACAAGTTTTAAGAGTCCAGTATAATTACCAGTCAAAACCCCATCTCTAGTGACAATATGAAATGTAATACTTTGTATTTAAACATGTATTTCTATGCAAAATAATAATACTTACTAAACTGAGTTCACATATATGAAACCTAACCTGGACAGTTTTCCTTTAGTTTCTGTTTCATTTTCCAGCTGTCTCTGCCCAAAACTTTTCTGTCATATTTTTTTCAAATAGCCACTTTGTATAATTGTATGTGACTGGATATCTTTCTGCAACAAGTCTGCTGTTAATATTCTGTATGTCCTTCATAGTGTAGAAGTAGCCTTAGCATTGAACTACAAACTAGAGTCATACACATTGCATGACACATATAACATAAAGAATCAGCTTGCTGAATCCCAATTGTGACCTGTGGTGCAAGAATCATGGTGCATGTTCCCCTCAACATGTAGTCTATCAGCATTTTGAGAAATATGTTCATTCCATGTTGAGAGGCGTTTTTTGTTCCAAATGCCAGGCATTAGCATGTCCTCTGGTGCAAAAGCCCACTTAGACAACCCAATACAGGAAATGGTCAAAATTGATTATTAAGTTTTTTAAATCTGTATTTAAAGTTGATCAGTAGACTACATGAAAGGTTTGAATACTTTTAAAACTGATAAATTAAACCTGGTTCCTTGAAAGTTGTTAATATAATGAAACATTTCTTTGATACTAGGAAAAACTTCACTTTTCATTTTCTTGAAGCTAATACTACTAGAACACCAAAATGTTGGCTCATATTTAAATATCAGTAGTGTTATTTTAATTTGGGTATGCACCCAGTGACTAATGTAACAGAAGTAAAGTACTGACCCTGTCGATTCACGCAAACCAACACAAATGCACCTAAAAGAATGCTCAAAATGTAAAAAGTACATTTTTGAGTGCAATGCAGTAAATGGAGTGTCAAACATTTTAATTATCTATGAATATCAGCATTTCTTCAAATGCTGGTTTGATACATATGAAACAATATTTCAAATTTGTGTAACATTCATATTCGTTGTTAGCATGCCTGGGTTAGGGATAAAGCATCTATTTGAAAGTAGTCAACCCAGAGTCCGACAAAGATAATGACCATCATGCATTAAGGGATAAACCATTTCAATCAAACCAAGTGCAGTAAACATGCCATACTTAAGATTATGGTCTTTTGGGATCTGATGGCATATGGGTACCAATGTTTTAGAGAAACCTGCAACCTCCAACTTCAGGGCAGAAAAGTAAACTAGACAAGGAAACATGACATAGATGTAGGTAAGACTTTATCAGATGAAGGCTCTGAGTGAACCAACAAGAACACTGACCATAAAGAGGGCTGTTTTTATAAGGACAGATGCAAAAGAAGAGAGAGTGTTAATCAGTAATTTGGGAAATACATGTGCTACTTATATTATCTAGTTATATTGAGTCCAAATATGTTAAGAAGCATTTATTTTGGAAAGTTTTAATTGTTATTGGGATATGGAATAATATTTTTGGGGGGTGAAGGTGATAGTATAAAGGTATTTAAAATGCAGAAGAGGGTGCTGCAAATAATTAGTGGACTTGGTAAACTAGAGTCATTCAGGCAAATTTTTAAAGATTATGGCATCCTCGCGGTCACTTCTTTGTATATCTTAGAGGTATTATGTTACATAAAAAATCACAAAGCAGATTTGATCCAAAATATAAATATTCATAGTTATAATACAAGAATAAACAAGGATTTTCATGTTCAATTCTGCAGAACTACATTATTTAAAAAATGTCATAAATATGGGGATAGAATTGTACAGTAAGGTGCCAAACAAAATAAACTCTGTGGGTTTTCAGCTTTTAAAAAAGACTTAAAATCCTTTTTATTGAAACATTCTTTTTATAAGATAAATGAATTTGTTAGTTTTAACAAAAAAGTGGAGGGTGCAAGTAATGTTGTATTTAAAAGTGACAGTCCAGGAAAAGCTGCACAGTGGATGGGTAGGTCCATTCATGAAAGTTGGGTGTTGTGATTAGTCATTCGTCTGTATTCAGTGCGAGCAGACGTCTCAAGAGCATTCTTCCTTACACAGTCACGTTAAAAAGTTTTGACTCTTGGAGTCATATTTGAGTGTATTATTCTCTATTTACTGTATTAATATTTTATTGTTTACTTTTATTCTTTGATTTTCTTTTTTGTTTATTTATATTTGTACATTTTTTCTGTCTCCTTAAACATGCCACCTACACAAAGTAAATTGAGTGGAAAAGTGTTGCATTCACAATCAAGAGAAATTGTTAGTAATGTATATAAGTATATGAAAGAGGCTTCCACCTATTACCTTCAATAACACTGATTTTTCATCATTGCGGAATCCAGACATATATAATATGATCCTACCACTCAAACCGAAATACCTTTCCTATAAAATAGATGGAATCTTTGCAGAACACAATCACAATATTTTACAACTCCCTCCCTATCACCCAGAACTCAACCCAATTGAGTTAATATGGGCCACTGTAAAAAATTGGGTTGCTCAAAATAATACCACATTTAAGATGGATGACATCATTAAACTGGCAGACCAAAAATTGACTTCCATAACTGCAGAAGAATGGCAACGTAGGTGCCAACATGTAAGGAACATTGAGCAACAATTAATGGCACGGGAAGGCCTTTTGGACGCAGGACGGAAGTTCGTCTTCCATGTTGGCGGTGATAGTGATGACAGTTCTGATTCATCTGGTTGTGACGAGGAAGGACAGGCATGTGGAGATGATATCTATGTGGACATTGCCAGTGCTGCCCCTTTAGAATAGACCTGTGTAATATGTAAATAAACTCTTCATGTATATAACAGTGAAAAGTGTATAATGGTGTATAGTGCATAACAGTCTGCCATTCGGCGCTTAAAATAATATCGGATGTGTGAACATCATCGAGACTTAACCACCAACACTATGCAGCACAATGAGGTAAGATGTTATTTCCTTTTTGAGAATGCCTGTACTGCATTCCCCTCCACACTTGTCGGCATGCTGCAGCTCTCCCTCCCACTACAAATACTTCCTACTCCTTGTCGGAGGACTGTCAGCTCTAAATACTACAACTTTACTTATGTTTGGATGTAATAGCCATTCATGAGCTGTATATAGTACTTTTGTATTTCTTGAAATGTTGTACTGCTTATGATTGTAACAAATGTTGTTAGTATGCTTGTAACTTTGTAGATTTGTTTTGTTAACTTGTATTACCGAATGACTTGTCCAAGTGTTACTATGTAGCAAAACGGATGAAAATAAAATACAATACAATAAAATACTTAAAAATAATACTCCCTCTGGTATGAAGGAGCTGTTACTCAATGGAGGACTATTTGAACAATGAATTCTCGAATATTGGCTGCTGATATAAGCAGAAGTATATAGTATATACTGTATAAAATGTTGTATATCTTACATAATTTTGTAGTATTAAGATTGTTGTAATTTAATAATGTATATTAGCTGAAAGACTTGTCCTATATCATTGTATCATGATCTACAGGATTAATAAAAGAATGAATGAATGATCACACTTCAAGATGAAAGAAACCAGCCTCTCTCTCTGTTGCATGCCTTCAACAGTAGATCAGCCAGAATGTGATCTGGAAAAGTATGCTGAACTATGACATCAACATGTGAATTATTTTCCAATGTAGGCGGTTGGTACATTTTTCTTTCTATTCTGAAAGTGTTGTGAAGAATACAGATCCACTTGATGTTAACCACACTTTCAATGTTGCAGTTGACTGTTGTGTTGAGAACTTTAAATTTGGAATATATCATATCTAATGCACATTCTATACCTTATCTAGCCCCAGATAGCCTGTAATTAAAAATGTGGTGCCCTTTGTCATACTCTTTTGGGAAACGGCCATCATATGCCATGACAAGGAAAATACATAAGATCTGAAAGTCTGTGACGATGGTACAGTAATACAAATATTATGTTTCTGGACATCCATCATTCTGTTTTTATTTAAAACTCAGTGTTTCAGAGGCTGGATACTATCTCTGTCTTCAGGTAAAACCTACTCGTTCAGGCCCAATTGATAGAGCTGTTATTTATCTAAATCCCTGCAGCTTTTGCAGCCATTCATAATACCCAGGGCATGAGTAAATGTTTATTATATTGTGGCATAGAGACCTCTTGCTAAGCAAAGACCTTAAAACAAAGAACGAGTACAGCCATTGCTATGCAATAGATGAATAAACAGCTGCTTATGAGTAACGGCTCAGTAAACACATTCCCTTGGAAATGATATCTGGGCTATCACTAGGCAACTGATCATGACAGCAATAGAGGAACTGTTGGAGGTGGTGTTTTCTGTTGGGTCCACACGGAGGTAATACAGTGAGGACCCCAGGTGAGCTGAAGGGTTCAGCTGAGGGGTGGCAGTTGAGTTGAGCTCTGCAAGGAAGGCTGAGAAGAGATGGCGCTACAGTTGAGTTGACAAAGAGTTCAGTTGCGGGATATTTGCCAGAGAGTAAGTGCAGGAAGCTAAAGAATCTCCATTGTTAGAGGCTGTTCCTAGGGAATGACTGTTGAAGACAAAGTGGGCTGGAAAAAGCCTTAGCAGGAGCTGTGGTAATCTGTGAATTGTGGAGATTTGCAGTGGTGCTGTAATTGCTTGTGGTTCCAAGTGGTCAACAAATTCAATATCCAATCCATACCCTGTCTACAGTCACACACCCCTAAATACATGACAGTATTTTCCCCAACTTTTTATTCAGCCTGGGAATAAAAGCATAATTAATTCTCAGAAAGCAAGTACCTGTTTTGGATGTTAGTTTCCCTAATATAAACCTTCTGTTCTTAATCAAAATGAGTTTAAATCTGTAAGGCAAACTGGAAATATTCCAAGCATCAAGGTACACACAGTTAGTGATTCACGCTTCGATCTCATGCAATATAACTTCTCCCACAGTTTTCTGTTGTCACAAGTTTATGGCTGCATGACTACTGACACCAAATTGTCACGTATTTATGGTCATAACCACTGCTGAAGAATCCAATATGATCTGAACTGCCAACTTCTGACACCAAAATGTCATGTGTAGGGTGTATAACTGTTTTCATGTTCGCCTCCACGTTTGGCATCACTTTTATAACTCTTTAACTGCTCAGTGAGACTTCAAGCCTCACAAGTTGGTCGCCACTTATAACTCGCCACTCATAAGTCCTCTTAGTGCCCTTAAGTTGGTCTCCACTTTCATCCGCCGCTTCCTTGTTGTCGTCTGGTTCGTGGTAGGGTGTGGGATTACTCTGAATTTGAATTTGTATGGGCGCCAGTGGATTTGGGTGAAATCCACGAATTTGGAATGGGCAAATCAAAGGTGGGGATATGGATAGGTGGGCGTTTGGGGTTCTGACTGCTCAGACGGTAGGACGAGATTCTGTCTCAGGGTGACTTCTGGCCTTACTCACACAAGAAGAGAGAAAACACTTAAAACTCACACTTTGCCAACACTGTTGCTCTTTATTGTAGATGTGAACTAGAATTACATATTACGAGGCTGTAGCACTTTGAATTTGTACACCGGACTCAGCCAACACCGATTTAACATCCGGGAGGTTACTACTCACTCCTGTTATTCCCTTGTAATGACTGACTGCTCTGAAGAGGCCAAAGTCCTGACGGAAAGCAGGAATGCCCGGTTTCCTCTCCTCTGAAATTTTGCTGATTGGCTGAACCTAAAATTTGGGTGTTTCTCTCATTTACATTCAGCCAATTCCTAACAAACCCATGTAAATTTGGGCCTAAGTACAACACGGTCCTTCTGACAGCTCTTAAATAAATGAAGGTACGCTAATGATCGCTTGGTATGCCTCTCTGAAAATTATTGCGACTCGTATCTGTCAAGTTTCAAATTTTCAAAGATTCGCACCACCAAAGTTAAGCATTGAAATTCCGAGAAAATGCAGCGGGATACTTCCTGCTCCGTTCTTGGTTTTCAAGTGACCTGCAGCTTGCTTGTCCCTCAGAAAGACCAGATGTCCTTGGCGTCTGCTGGTGCTGGGGTCAATTCTGTATCATCTTTTGTTAATAGTAGTACAGTTTGTTTACATGCAGTACATTGTAATTAAGAATGTAAATGAACAACATTGCTGAGGTTCTTGCATGGTGCGGTTACAGGTGGTACGTGTGATAAAAAGGATGGGTTATAATTTGTATGATTGGATTTATTAGCTCTTTGATTACAATCTTTCTTAATCACACTTAAATACAGACAATAGAGTGCTACTGGTGATTCCACAGTTCAATGTTGCACATGCACTAGGATTCTGTTTCCACTAGTTGTCTCATAGCAATGGATCTCAACACAGGTACTGTCACTTCAAACCACTATGAAGGCTTCTTGTTTCAATCACTCTGTACTCCTGTCCTAACTTGTACTCGATCTTCACAATTCACGCTCCATTCTTGTCCTTGTACTCGCAACTGCTGAACCCTCCACTGACTCAACCTGAAACAGATATTCATTACATAGGCATCCCACATACAACACAAAACAAGTCATGTGATAGCTAGTATTGCTGCAGTGTGATGTCATTGCACCTACATGGAAGCCTGTTTACTGAGCTGTTGCCTGGAAGCAGGCTGCATAACCTTACTGTTCCATTGTTGCAGGTGTGTATGTTGGGGGTTATCTGTCCATCCAAATTACAGTGTCATTTATAGTTACATATTCTTCTGTACTTTTACTATAAAATAAATATCACTATTAATAAAAATGGTTATTTACAAAACTTACACAATATGTAACCTGTCATCAGGACAGATTGCACAGCAGTAACTGGTATCTTATGTTTTGATGGCTGGGGTTACCAAGGTCAGTAATTCTTAAACAGATTTCCGAGACACCCTGTAATATCCTGATAATCTTTCCAGATGCTGTACCTGCTCTTTTGATAAAACATGACTCTCAACATTTTCTAATAAGAGTAGATGGACCACAAACCTATTCAACTTCTGTAATCTTCTGATTAATAACAATAGCACCAGGACTTCATCATCTGTTGACTCCACTGTCACCAATGTGTCATACTATGTTAATACTGTGTTCCAGTGTCATGCCTGAGAGCAGTTTTTTGTAAGAGAATTGCAGTTCTATGCCCATATACACTGTCTAAAGTGAAACTGTATGAAAAGGCTTTAGAGACATATGACAACTGGTGACGGTGGAATTCAGCAACTGGATCGTCTCTGTGATGTATGAAACAATTAGCATGGTGGATTATTCATGGCAGTATGAAACGTGTCAAGTTTGTGACCTGCATGAAGAACTAATCCAAGTGAACAGCGTACATAAAGTGAGCCTCTGCCAATTCATGCCAGCTTAGAAAATATTCCAAGTTTGCATGTAAATGCTACCATTGCAGCACAGTAACTTTTCTGTGCTCAAAGACATGCCTTTGGTGTGCAAAGTGATTCATACAATGCACGTCGCCATGGGAGAACACTGAGACCACCAACAATAATGTTATGGGCTTAAGCTTGAATGTGATACCAGTCTGCTCTAGTGATGTTGAGCTGTTGGAGCTCGAACTTGGTGGAATTTGGAGAAATTCTGTGTGGTTTCACTACAGTTCTGCATTCAAGCTGCCAGCAACACGAGTACACTAGCAAGACATAATCAAGCTTTAATGTTCTATGTAAGTGATACAACGTATAAAATAATCAACATATAATATTTATGATATTTAATGTAATCAACTCACAGTAATTTGGTATACAAGGATCCAGGATTCCCATCCAACTGGCAAACATTTGAAAGAAATATTGCCACTTCTATAAAATGATAAATAGACTAACTTAGGATGTGTGTACTTTCACCCGCTATGTGGTAGCTGTCCCAGCCTCTGCTAGGAATGCTATTCATCATCCTCCTTTATGTAGGTACTGTCAAACTTATTACAGAAGAGGCGACTTAAATTTGTGATTACATTAAGGGCCCCATATGCTCTCTGTTTCTTGCACAGTCCTAATTGTGCAGTTACAATTGAGGAAAAAATTCTCTCCACACATGTACAAAAAGCTTGAGGAATATAACTCAGTTCAATGATAATAATGTTACATCACTACTGCTTGAGTTTTGGGAAGAAAAATGAAATCCAGAGTCATAAGAAGGTTATTGATTTCCTTTTACAATTTTGTCATGATTTGTATATTTGCCTCCTGTTTTCATTTTGGTGACTAACAAATCACAAGCACATTCTTCCTTGACTCCAATATAACTCCAAGTTCTATAAGAAAGTGCTTTAACCAATTATCCATGATAAAAACTTAAAACAATGACAGCTGTTAAAAGAACAACTCTGACTAAAGACAGCAGTCTTCTGGGATGTGGGGCCGTATAGGTATTGTGTTAACCGACGTTTCGGAGGAATGTATAGCCTCCATCTTCAGGGTAGAAGAAAATAAGAAAATCCACAAGCGAAGAACTGGTGTGAGCAGGTGTAAATAGACTAATGTCAAGAATAAATCCAGCTGCATAGAGCAGGAAGGAAAGGGGGGAGGGAGCTACATGGCAAATCAGTAGAGAGGAGAGGGGAAGAGTCTGGGCAGGTCTGGACAAGACAGCTGTGGGTGAACACAGCATCAATTTGGGACACCACATTCAGCTTCAGAATACCTGCATCCTTGACACCAAGACCCGGTATATGGATCGCATCATAGGGAGGCCATTGAGATTGAACTCCATCCTGACAATATGAACAGAGAGGAGGGGTTTTGTCTCAGCAAGTCATGGAAGCCTCTCATCTGTTCCCTCAAGAAACCCCCGGGACATGACACCGGATCCACAAGGCCATGCAAGTCCATGCCTGACTCACATAGCAACCCCCAAGCTTAAGGGTTAATGCCCTCCCATTAACCTTGCCTTTCTCCCCCCACACAATGCTGTTTCTGCACTAGCCTACTACCTGCTGGCCCAACCTGCCCAGACCCTTCCCCTCTCCTCTCTATGCTGCTGGGTTTATTCTCAGCATTAGTCTATTTGCTCCTGCTCGCACTGGTTCTTCGCTTGCGGATTTTCTTCTTCTTTCTTCTACCCTGAAGATAGAGGCGATACGTTCTTCCGAAATGTCGGATAACATAATACCTACACCACATCCCAGAAGACTGCTCTCTTCATAGTCACCGCTGTGAAAACCTCAAATCTTACAATTCTGACTAAAGTTTGTAACAAAGCACAATAGACCGTCGTAGGTTGCAGTGCAAGGGCCGAGGATGCCTACCCCTCATACATTCATTCAAAGTTTGTAACAACACAATATAAATCAAGAATACAACTGAGTTATTTCTCGCCACATGTTCAGCTATAACTGTGCATTTCTGGACTGCAAAGTTAGAACTGTGTAAAAAGCTTAGTGGGTAGGGGTCTCTTCACAGTAGGAGTATATAGAGCAGAAGCCTTTCACCCATCAATTTACTGTATCGCATAGGAAGACTCCAACACAAGTACTAGAAGAAAAAGTGTTACTTTCACTTCATATTTGCTTTATGCAAGTTTTTCTCATGACACCCGCAGATTCATGTAACTAGCACTAGGGAAAAGTGTCTTTCACACAGAACATCACCCCACATTACACTCTAACAAACATGTACCTTAATCACATCTTCTTCCAACATAAACATATCTATCTCAGAACCTCAACCCCATATTTCTGAAATTACCCCAGTGTCTCCTCCCCCCCTCCAAAAATCCCCATACATTTTACAATGATTTTCCCTTTACATAATTTTATTTTTAATTTTAAATATAATACATGTATAACTATTTTTAATTTCAATATCTAATATGAATATGGTATTGTCATGATTTTGAGTGAACATAGATGGGGTTTAGATTGGTAATTTGATTTACTGAACTTTTACACAACGTAACTACAACTACAGTGCTGTCACTAAAGTCAAGAAATGAAAACACCCATGGCCACGACCACACCAACAAATGACGAAGGAGAAAATGACACTGTATTGCCGCAGAGCAGGGGGGGCGTGGAGGTACCCCTCCTTGCCTCCACAGCTTACTCTGTAAGGAGTCAACACCATAATCCTAGCTTACCCTCGGCTAGGATTCTCCGGTTTCGGGGCTCCCTTCTCTCACTTAAAGCTGCCACCATCTATTATATGTCCTAAGTGAGGTGATGTAAGTGCCAAGGGCCGGTAGCACGTAGTGGAGCGTTCTCTGTTGGCTGGCCCTTTCGGCGCAGTCACCTCTTATTATTGGCGTAGAGCGGGCGTGTCTGGTCTGACCCGCCTCTACCTATCGTCTGTTCTTTTCTATCATGGGGACTACCCCCTGAGCATATAGTCATAGCTCCGTCTGACCATTCCTCATATAGTTTACAGGTAGCGACGTATTACATTATTATTACATTTTAAGGGGCGTTGGTATCAAGGCTACTAACTGTTGCCTGTGTGGCAGGTGCCTCTCCCTGTCCATTCCTAGTACCTCCCCTTAAGCATTTGGCTGCTGTTGCAACTCTCATTGTGGTAGGATCTTCTGGATGGTTCGAGGAAGGTGGTCATGGAGGGTGAATCACAATCCCCTGCGTACATCCGATCCTACCTACTCTATCTATTTACACTCTTATATTTACATGAATTACAATATTTACATTATTACAAGGCCGACTTTCAGTCGGGTCTACATAGTGGATTGACTTGTGGCTACGCTAGGAACCTCCCCCTTCGGGGGCGTAACTGGAGTCTCTCTCTCTCTCTCTCTCTTCGACTCCTGACTATCGGCAAGGATTAATCTTTTCACGTAATCCCGTTCCTTACTATTCATTAAATACAGTTACACTGTCCTTCGTTCTTTCACTCTTATACAAGCTACCCCTAGTTCTACATCTTAAAACCCACAGACTATGCTAACCATAACCACGACACATACGCTGTAACACTCTTATTGCCTGACTAACATCCTCGGCAATTACGTGATTCTAGCATCCTCCCCTCTGGGCTCACCGGGTACACTTGAGTTTGCACATTCAAATCTCACAACAACACTTTTATCCACAATACTATTATCAACAATATTATTAACCGGCATGGCTGTTATGCGTAAATAAACTTACNGTAAAGAGACTTACTTGACATAGAAGAATGCAGGCTAACTTCCAGCACTCGTCAGACCCATATTGAATAGCGCCTCCGGCTGACAACTGAATATTCTGTGTTAGATCATAATCCCAAGTCCCCCGAAATTCCGTAATTTATAGTTTTAATTTGCTAATTCAGCTGTTGACGACAGAGGGTAGGTAACTCCTCCTCAGTGTCCTCAATTCTCATAGTAATATTCTAATTGGTTCTTATTGGTGGTTGTGGGCGGACCCCTGGCGTCTCATCGCTGTGTATGCGGTAATATTACGATACTCCAGTGGCCTAGTGAGGCAAGCTTCTTGCCACTGTGGTTACACATACTTGCTGATCATCAACATTCTTAACCTATTTGCCTGTCCAGGTGTTGACAGATTACTGTAATAACTGTGAAACGCTTTTCGCAAGTCTCGAACATTTTGGGGAATGCCTTACAATCTCCCATCTCAAATTTGAGCCTCTACAGACATAAGATTTCCTTACCAAGAAGCTGTAGGAAGCCTGCTATATATGACTTCTAAAACCAGATCCAATATGGCATTTGCTGTAAATGTGGAAAGTCAAACCTTGGAAAATCCTGACAAAATAGCTGTTCAGAATGTGAAAAGGACCCATAGGTATGTGAAAGGTACACGAGATTCAGGAATAAAATATACCTCATCTGACTCCAAAACTGTGAAACTGGAAGCATTTAGTGACGCTGATTATGCAGGGGATGTAAAGGATAGGAAGAGTGTAACGGGATATGTAATTATGATGTCAGGGAGCCCAATATCATGGTGCTCTAGGAAACAGAGTATTGTTGCATTATCAACCACTGAGGCCGAATATATTGCAGCAGCTGAGTGCTGTAAAGAATTGAAATATCTAAAGATGTTGATAGAGGAGTTGACAGGAAAAAGGGTGGAAGCTGAACTGTGTGTCAACAATCAGAGTGCAATCAAGCTAACAGAATCTGGACAAGTAACGCGTAGGAGTAAGCACATTGACGTTAGGTATCACTACATAAGTGAACAATTGAATGAGAAACTGTTCTCAATCAAATACTGTAACACTGAAACACGTGTGGCAGACATTTTAACAGAACTGCTACCACCAGAGAAATTTGCCAAGTTTAGAGACATTATACTTAAGAAGAAATAAGTCTGATTGTGATAAGACTGAGAAAATTTTAATTTCATGTACTAATTTTGTAATCTGAAGACCAAAATGACTAAATGTTATTCAATTTAAGTTTGTAAAACAGCTAATAATGTTGACAACATTTTGAAATTAAGGAGGAAAATGAGAAATATGTTGATAACATTTTGAAATTAAGGAGGAATGTTGAGAATCTAGTAATGTAAAAATGTTCATCTTTTGGCTTATTTTGGACTTCACCCATCGTCCGGTATATAAAAAAGACAAAAAACCACAACGTTTCGGAGACTGGATCTGTCTCCGTCTTCAGGTGTATAGGGAAGGTTTAACCTACTCAGTTGGGCCCCTTAGAAAGAGCTAGTCTCAATCACTGGACAAACCTTGATCTGTAGAAGCAACCTATGAACAACCGACAACCGGTTCCGTCAGTGGGAGGAAAGAATAAAATCGCAGTAAAAACATGATAGAAACTTTTTGTGCCAAACATGCACTTGTCAACAATGTAAAGAAACAGAAGTATGGGTTATATTCCATGAATTCAGTTAAAAACGAAAGTAAAAACTGGATAAAGCATGCCTGATTTGCATGGATAAAGAATCGTGCCACCATGGCGACTTCCGGGAATCAGACTAATCCCCGGAAGAAAACTTGCAGTAGTAGTGGAACCACTAATATTCATGAAATTACATTTTTTGGTTTATTAACCTCTTCATTGATGAGGGGGATCCATATAGGAGAAATATCCAAACTGGGTTGGCTGATCGGATTGGATGAACATGCCATATGAGCTGATTCTTTGTATTTCCTGTATCT
>NW_019745125.1:0-13199 GCF_002891405.2 Cryptotermes secundus | reverse complement strand
ATGGTGGCACGATTCTTTATCCATGCAAATCAGGCATGCTTTATCCAGTTTTTACTTTCGTTTTTAACTGAATTCATGGAATATAACCCATACTTCTGTTTCTTTACATTGTTGACAAGTGCATGTTTGGCACAAACAGTTTCTATCATGTTTTTACTGTGATTTTATTCTTTCCTCCCACTGACGGAACCGGTTGTCGGTTGTTCATAGGTTGCTTCTACAGATCAAGGTTTGTCCAGTGATTGAGACTAGCTCTTTCTAAGGGGCCCAACTGAGTAGGTTAAACCTTCCCTATACACCTGAAGACGGAGACAGATCCAGTCTCCGAAACGTTGTGGTTTTTTGTCTTTTTTATATACCGGACGATGGGTGAAGTCCAAAATAAGCCAAAAGAAGTACAGTATACACCATCGTCTGAATCCTTTCATGTCTATCTAAAAATGTTCAAGTTGCTAATAGTGATCTATATTCATTTGTTTTTGTTTTGTATTATTATAAAAGTTCTTCTCATCCAATATGGCTGTTAAGTGATACATGCACGACACGAAGAAAATCAACAGACCTGAGGAGTATTATATTGATTACTTGTTTTTAGGTTTCAGCCCTGTAAGAGTTCATTTTTGACTCTTATAAAAATAGAATGCTTGGACATTAAATATCATATACAGAAAAACATTTCTTGCAGTTAATATTTCCCTACCTTTCCGTGTCAGATGCCGGTTCACGGATGACCCACCAATGTATCTATTGAATTGTCTGAAAACTAAACAGTCGCAAAATCTCACTTCCATCACATCTTTCCCTGCTACTCACCATCCTCACCATCCCACACTAACCGCTTCCGAATGGGCATGGAACCGCAAGGGTCTGAAATTAGTGAATGATTGGCTGCTTTCTTATACAGTTTTCCACGATTTACGCTGTCTTCCGAATAAACCGAGCAAATAGATTCTCACGGGTTTTTTAAAAGCAAGGGGCGAAGCAAGTAAATTAACGTCACTGTTCCTTTAAATATTTAAATTATTCAACAGCTTTCGTTTGACTCAGCCTACTCAATGACTCGATCGACTCGATCATCCCTATGATCCCTATCATCCCTATCGTTCCTATCCTTCCCTATGTATGGAGTGGGGGTATGGAGCGGTATGAAGGTTGGAAATCGCGCCACTTGCGGAGAAATTTTGAAGCTAATTTGTTTATGCGTCGGCAGTTATTTTGTGAGTTGGATGGTCAGGCGAAGGAAGTTTTATGAGGATTTTGATGAAATGTAAGTAGTAATAAGAAGTGTTTTGCCGTTATTTATTCATCTAATGTGGACATTATTGGAGAATGTTCAATATTGTTTGTGAATGAATAGTTTTCTTGGTGTATTGACGTTGTTTTTGTAATGAAATCGAAAGTTGCAAATGCCGAAAAGATAGTTGCAGACTGGGGAATGTATTTTCAGCTTTGGAATTAACTGGGACAGTACGAATTCATTATTATCATTGCTTTAGTCAGTCTTAAGAGTTTCTTGGACAAACATAAGAAATCTTCACATCAGAATAAAGCTGAATATATTATGGTAGAGGTAAAATAATTTGCAGATCAGAAGGAGTGGTTGTAAGAGTGAAACAATAATATACAGTAGGCAAGAAAACATTGCTGAAGTTGCAATTTAACCTTTTAATTGTCAGTGGAAAGAGGGATGTATTTCTGAGTTTCCTACCACAGACTATAGCAAAACATGTACATTAAATTTGTGAAATAGATACTGCTTTAACAAGTGGTATTATTCCAGTTATTTTTTCTTTCCGCCAAGTTAGGTTCCTATAATTGTGGAAACTAGAAATAGGGCATATTTCTTAAAACTAATGGCCGGGTATCATTATCATGTGTCACCAGTTAAATGTAAATGCGTTATGACCAGCAGCTATTGAAGGAATGGACTGGTATGGACTGTATTCATCTGGCTTGTGTGAAATTGTCAGTGAATGACTGGTTCCATAAAATGTTGGGAGACTTCTTGAATAGTGGAGTGATTGTTAGCTTCTGAAGAAGGGCGCGTTTCCCTGGCATTTGTAAGTCTAGGTCTGTGCATGGCTTCTTGCGGAATAACAAAGACATAAGTGAGGAGTTCTCCGCCTGTTATTACTTGACAAACATCCTGTGTGGGCATTCGTATGAAAGAGAAGACGTGTGTGTGTGTGTGTGTGTGTGTGATGACACAGTATTGAAAATACATGGGTTTCACAGTTTACTGATAACCTCCAAAAACCCATAACCCATTTATATGTGAAAATAAAAATGTGTCCTGCCTACAGTTAGGAGATTCCCGTAAAATTGCAGCTATAATATGATGATAAGGACGAGAGAAGAGCATGCTCATTATGTTAGCTCATTCTACTTAATGTAAGAGGCTTTTTTTCTCGTGCTATTTTGGCTGGAACAGGAAATTTAATGTGGAGAGTTCACTGGATGAGAGGGTATTCTTTTTAGAGATAAGAGGGAGAGAAGTCAAATTTTATAGCCACATTTGAATGTAGATCAATAGAGCGGAACTATATTAATATACGAAGTTATGATAACGATTGTTAATGTAGGGCCTTTGTTTTTTCTGTGTCAGAGAAATTTCTGCCATAATAATCACTTTTGAGTGGTGTGTTATGTGAATCAGGTCAATGTGCATGTGATGTCTAAGATGAGACTGTAGTTTTGGAGAGGTGCAGTCCTTGAGTTTGTGTGTTGGGTACCTGTTTTTCTCATGAGCATGATAGAATGTGTGAATCAGTCGCATGTTCTGTAGTATTGAGCTGTACTGTTTCTTCTTAACTTGTTTTTCAGTACACGGCCATGCATCAGCCCATGAATTTTGTATGTGCTCCACCCCTTCACCCTGTTTCGTCAGAGGGAAATGGCCGCTGCGGGTCTTTCCTTAGCTTGCAGGATAGTAGAGCATCCAGGAGCTGTGGAAGATGTGGTAAAGATAGGACACAGGTGCCTCCACCCAGAGCAGCCTTGACTCAACACAGCGTCAGAGGTTAGTGAATTTTAGTGACTGGTTTTGTGCTATTTGGAATGTATTGATGATGATAATTAATTGAAAACTTTGGTTTCAGAAGTTGTTTTGTTTTTGTTAATTTCATTTATTTACGGTTTGTTTACTAATACTGTCAGTGGGTCGGACTATGTAGAGGCAGTTGTGATCTAGAATGAGGTGCCCTGCCAGCATCTGCCTGTATTTGTAGCTGGAAGTTGTTCCACATCTGTTTATATTTTATTTGCATTTCAGTGACAGTAAATGAGACTAAAACTGCATCAGATGGTAATAACGATTGGAAGGGATGTGGATGGAATCAGTAATGGTATAATTTAAGTTACTGACTGAACTTTTTCCTGAAGGGAGTGAGGAAAACCAGAAGAAAGTCCTCAGCCAGCCTTGGGCAGAATTGAAACCACGGCTCTTCGGAATAGAAGTCAGAAGTGTCACCACTTTAACACGCTTAACTTGTGTTCATAAATGTGAAGGTGGCTACAAATTCAGAGTTCAATTTTGATGTTAGGAGCAATGATGTGGTTTGCAGATACTTGCTCTATTGCTCTCCAGATCGTTCCCTTGAGACTGAACCTGGCCTAGACATTTCTCTCACATGGCAGTAATGTGAGGAGATGGGCACTGCCTCGTGTATCTGCTGCCCTGGTTGCACGTGCTGACTTAGAACACTGGTGAAGAGGTGAACTGATGCGCCAACGGTTCTGTTGTAACGAGTCCACCGTTCCCATCATTTGGCGATACGAGCACATACGAGTAGATACGGCCCGTCTGTGAAAAGTATGAGAAGTGAAAAGTTATTGAAACGTTCCTTATTCTTCAGCAGAGACTCGTTGTATTCATTGCATTCTCCAGACCTGAAAAATGTCTTGGAATCTGTTACTGATATTCGATATTGTCTTACAGGTATACCTGGCGCAAGCAGAGGAGCTGGCATTCCGTGAGAATGGCTTTCTTTGACGTGTCAGTGGACCATCCGCACGCAGACATCGTGCACTAGTTCCATGTGGGTATGCCACTGCAGAGAGATGAGATAAGTGCAGGCTGCACAGGTGCGTCAAGGAAGACTGCTCGAAGAGCTGGATTATTCTGTGCTGTTGTGAACATTATCGTGTGGAATTATATGCAGAGTATTTTTCGTAACTTATTGGCATGTATAGCCACTATAGTTGTTGTGAAGAGAGAGAGCACACTTTGACTATTTATTCTGATGTGACAGTGAACGTCAGCACAGCTACAGATAATAAATGATGGCTATTTCTTATCCTCACTTTTGTGTTCATGCGGCAGTGATAATGATGAATATCAGCAGCATCACTGTTGATGTATGTTTTTCCTTTCCTAGGTTGTTTCCGTGAGTGAACGTCAGCACAGCTACAGATAATAAATGATGGCTATTTCTTATCCTCACTTTTGTGTTCATGCGGTAGTGATAATGATGAATATCAGCAGCATCACAGTTGATGTATGTTTTTCCTCTCCTAGGTTGTTTCCGTGAATGGTTCCTGTGTGTTTATCTTAACACTCGTCATGGTCTTCATTTCCTCGTGTCCCTCCTGTAATATCTCTTATTGTTTTGTGGCTTGTTCTTCTGTGTTGTGCAGGTCGTCAGGTTGACTCCGAAATTCTCATCATTTATTTACAGGATACCAGAATCAGATATCGGGTCTTCCACGCTCACTCATTTTGCCAGGCTATTTTATTGCACTCCAGAGAAAGGTAAGTAAGTATATGTCCATGTCTTATCACCAGAGATGCCAAATATATCCTTAGAAAATGGAACAAAGTTTACTTATTCCGGGACCCGGAATTTCATAAGAAAATAAACTGAGAGCACACTGAATTTGGAAAAGGCATGAATCTTCTGTATTCTGACCTCTTGTTTAAAAATAGCAGAGGCAAGATACACAGACCTGTAACTTTACTTGTTGTTTTTTGTGCGGGTTTCCACCTAGGAAGAAGAGCAAAAGTTGTTGGTGTTCTTACCGTGCTTAAGTAATTAAGCAGTACACCTGTGCCACGAAGACATGTTGGGTTGTGGATATATAGACAGACGTTTTCTTGACCTGTGCCCTAGTTGGAGGTGAGTCGCAGTATCGTGTTAAAATTGGGGACGGTAATTACTGCAGGGCACGTGAAACTTTATGAAAGGTGTCTAGATTCTGTCTTTGTTGAATGACACAGTGTTATCTAGTAGAAGATTGCAACTTGTTTGTTTTGATATTTCTTGAAATGGTTTAACGTTATATAAGATGATGTTGGACACATAATGCATAACATATGCTTCATTTTAATCAGTTTTGTTTGGATGGGAATTTGAGAGGTCTTGTCTTCTGGAATATAAGGCCGTGTAGTCTGTTGGTATTCGGGATACACTTGAGAGTAGTGTGTTACGTCCATCTTGTAGGTGAGTGAATGAGCCAAGCAAGAAAGCAGCATGGAGGAGAGCAAATGTTTTAATGACCATTTTAAATGAAGACCCCACATGCATTTCTGGCCACATCTGTTTAAATGTTAAAATTAGGGAATAATATTTTGAACAGAAGTTCTAAAGAACAGTGCAACATTTTCTCTGTAATTCTTAGGCCTACGGTTGTTGAGGTAATTAATAGTGACGTAATGAACTCAGTTTTGAACTTTCACGTTTCAGAAATGTGGAATTCATTCTGGGGGCACTATATCTTTGACTTCTCGTCATTGTGAGTATCTTGACCCGACAATGAATAGTTGCGTGTGAATTCAGTGGCTGGTGGTGACAAGGTAACAGTTGAGCATAGTCTTTAATTTTTTGAATCGTAAATCCTTCTGCCAATGTCAGTGTTAAGTGTGCGCTGTATATTTTCAGAGTCTTGTTAATAGTGCTTTACCCATAATATGATGCGTGGCATTCAGGTGATCAGGGCAAAGAGACATTATTTCAGGCAGAAATGAATTTTGTAGTCTGTATCCACTTTCCTTTTTGTCCTAGCATTTCTTGGCATCCATTTTCTGGTGAGTGATGCCAGAGGTGTAGATGCTGTACGCATGATGAGACTGCTGTGTTTGTTTCAGATTGATGTTCATCAGCTCCATATGTTATCTAAGCACATTGTAGAGATGATGACGGAGTATTAAGGGTCTTGGTGGTGAGGGGTGAGGGTGGTGGTCAACCTTCATGTATTCTTCACCTGAGATCTAAACGTGATTATTTTGAAGATCCAACTGCCTGTACTATGGAAGGATCCCCATTTATGTTTATCTGTAGTGGTATGGTGGTTGGGCCTCAGTGCTGCCCCGAGCAGTGTTGAAGAAAGTATCATCCCTTACCTTTCTAGCAGGGATCGCACTCTGGCCATCCATGTCATAGTTCATAACTTAAATTACCGAGACAGTGGGTTGGCACTCCAGAGGGCAACAGTTTTCATGACAGTACAGCTGTTGGTTGAGGTAATGAGCTGCAAGCCGGAAGGAAGGTCATTGGATTTATTTTTTTTTTTGGTCGAATCAAGCCTCTAGCAGAAATGAGTACCAGTAATATTCTTGGAATGTAGGTGGTAAAGAGCGACTGCCGCGTAAGGCCGATAAGGTTACCGCCATCTGCGAGCCGATTGTCTAGAAAATGTGGGAACCTTAACGTCTCACACACCTATGGGCCTCCACGGGCTGTAAACAGTGTTTTCTTATATGCAGATCTTGTGTGATGTTTGCTCATTCTTGTGGCCTTTAGCATGAACTAGACTGCTATAGCTTCTCTTGTGGAGCTTGTCCTACTTTGACCCCCAAAGCTTTGTTACTGCAGTGAGTGGAGTGCCTTTGGCAAATTGCTTCTCATGTTATTTATCGATGCTGTGTCATCTGAGAGTGTATGTAGAATGGAATGAGACAGTAAGATTTGATTGAACAGGAATAGGATGGGAACATCATGGCATTAGTTTAGTGTGACATTTGCATGGAATAACTGAAGAAAACCGCTGCAAGCTGCAGTCAACATATATATGTTGAAGGAATGGAGATTCAAACTCAAATGCCTCTGTAGGAGTCTGCTGAGCTGATCGCATCACTCTTTTAACATGTATCGAAGAGTACATATTAAGTAGCTCCTCAGTGTACTCTTCTCCATCATGCTTATATTTCTTCCTTCTTGTAACAGTTTAATAATAGAGACAGAATTCTACCTCAATGAAACATTCCGCATCAACTTGACAGTGATCTATCAGCTAATGGTCTTCAGTGAAAGATTCACTGTCTGTTCTGATACTCAAACTGACCCCATATGTAAACTCCATGCACAAAATGACCTGTAATCTTATCTTAAAAGTGGCACAGATGTATTGATTAAACATAAAATGGCAGTCCATTCAGAAATTATTGTAACGATTACGGTCATCTGAGTTTCAGTGCAGAGTTTCACATTTCGTAAAATAAGAAGAAATAAAGTCTGAGTCTTGTATATTTTAACCTGTCCTTTCTTTGGGGAACAGAATGGAAGACAGAAGATTTTGAAAGGAATNCCCCCCCCCCCCGATTTGATCAGCCCTTAATTACCACTCAACATTTTTTTTTTTTTTCTCTCTTTGCAAAATATTTATTTGACCGTTCCCAACTCCTTCAAAGAGTTGATTAGCTATCTTTTTCTTATGATTCTGCCCTGTAGTTAAGGACAAGACATAAATATATATTTAGTTGTTTCTGTGTTCACTTGTAGACCAATTAGTACCAAGAAAAACTGAATATTTATGAGGAAAGTTATTTTGTTGCAGTGATACACTTCGAATAACATAGTATACCTCACTGATCGTAGAGTGAGAATTTGTGTTTTTGCCTTTCATTGTGAAGGAAGTAAAAGAAATGTAGAAATAATGAATTCTGGTATGTTTTCATGATTACGAATGATTATTTCATAACTACTAATGTTTTTAGATATATTATACTGGTGGAAACGTTTTCTCTTAGACATGAAGCTGGGCTTGTCCATGGGCCACCCTGTCACCTTGGGAAATAAGTACAGAGACCTGGTCCTGTGGGTTAGCTGTCGCATGCAAGGCAGATGACCTTGCACTGTAATAATAATTGTTGCGAAATTGATGATGTGTACCTGGGTGCACTAATACAGGAGACAAATGTGGCAGAATCCTGTAAGGAAGTGTGAAGTAGATACCACAATGAGAAAAAAAACAGAAACTTTAATTGATGCTGGTAAGGAGGTTTGTGTGAAAGCAAGCACAGAGGAAAGTAAGTATATGTTTATGTTTCATCAGCAGAATGTAGGGCAGAATCATGACATAAAGATAGCCAACGGTTGCTTTGAAAAAGTGGCAGAATTCAGATATCTGAGGACAGTAAACGAATGTACAGCAGTTTTACCCACTACCGTTGATCTGTGACGGTAGCGACGGTCCCAAATAATAACGTTGCAGTTACGTGAGTTTAGGTGTCTTGTCTGCAGCAATTGGCTGTGGCTTTCAGTCAACTGTTATGGTCGTTATGGTGGAGTAAAGCGAATAAAGAGATTTAGTGTGAATTTGTTGCTGTTTTCGGAAGGAATATCCTGTTTATTAATCGTGTTTCTGTGACAAGTAGTTTCAGTATGTATAAATTCATATTGCCGTTCTCTTATTTGAGAGCGGCGCAAAGGTGGCAGCACATGAAGCTAGGAACTACGGAACTCGCTACTGATGATGCTACAGGTGTGTGTAATCAGTGCACCAGTTGTTCAACTGTTATTAACCGTCATTCCTGGTCAGTCATTTGAAAGAGTTGGAAGTGTTAGAAGTCTCAAGACAGTATTGGTTTAAATTTGTTTGTGTTTTAGTAAGGAGCGTGATATTTAATACTATTTTTCTGAAAGAAGGAATTTAGTTAAACTATATCTATTAAAATGGGGATGTTATGTACTAAAAGTAAGAAGCCAAGGAGTAGGGTTACAGGATATGACAAAGCTCTTTTGGTAAGTTGGAACAGTTGGAAGTTTTATTATTATGGTATAATGTTTGTGCAGTAACAGTAGTAATGTGGGAATAACCTTGAGTTTGAATTTTTTTTATTTGTGTCTTTATTTTCTGCTCATGAGTTGTAATTATAAGTGTATTTTATAGAAGTACATTGGATTACATTATGGTTTGTTCATATGTTTAATTTTAGCAACTAAAGCAACAGAGAGATAAAATAAAAAAGTATCAGAAGAAAATAGAAGAAAATCTGCAACACGATAGAAGGCTTGCACGGACACTTCTGAAAGATCGACAGAGAGAGTAAGTTTCTACTTACATATTTATAAATGCTACTATGTCTGGTAGATGTACTATAATTTTAAATGTCCGAATTACCCAAGAAGTTATTATTAAAGTACTGCTGAGTATTTACATTATCTTGTATTGGCGCTTGCGGGTATTCTTTATATGATGGCTAGATTCTGTGCCTTGTGTGGATGACATACTGAACAGATTTTGTAGCGAGCAGCAGAGAGAAGTGGACATATGGGTAGAATTTGAGTAGCAGGAGGCAAAATTTGAAAATAAAGGTGATGAACAGATGTCATCATCATCACTGGCAAGAGCCATAGACTTCCTTAAAGATTCTGCCAGATTTGATCTGATTTTCACTTCTTTTGGTTTCGTAGCAGTAATTTTTGTACAGACCAAGGTTGTCAGCCTTGCATCCAACCACCCATCCAGGAGGTCAAGGTTTCAGGGACAGTTCCCTTTTTATTGCTTTCCACAACTCGGCAGGGCTAAGGTGGAGGCATTCTCACCTGCCTCCACATGGGGATATAAACAGAGATAGAAGCCAAATTTATTATTTAGAAATATGTCAATCTGGTAATACTCAAAATATGGTTGGTATGTGTCATTAAAATGGTCAGTTATGTGCTGTGCAGCTGGGGCTTGCCCATTCTATCAAACAAGTACAGAAGGCTTTCTCACGGTGGGTAGAGTGAAGCTGACAACTTACTATATAAAGCCAAAGTTAATAATATATGGAGCTTACCTCCATGCCTCTGTGTGCCTTCATAGAATTATGTTTAGGGACAGACATAACTTCTTTTAAATTTGTCTAATGGACCACATTTTGAATATATCACGAATATGTGGAGAAGTTGCCATTGTAGTTTTTTGTAGAGTAATTTTAGCATTGTAACGATGTGTTAACAGCTTTATTTGTTTGTTTGTTTATATCAGTTGTGCGAAGATAGTGCTGAGGAGAACAAAATGGCAAGAGGAAATTCTTCAAAAGACTGATGGCCAGCTGAATACCTTGGAGCAGCTCGTGACCAAAGTGGAATGTTCACAGATTATATGCAGTTAAGGTTTTGTTGTTCCAATTAAAGGAACTGATGTACATAGGTTACATGCAGGGAAGGGTCTGCATTTTATTTTAGAGTTGTATATATTGTGTTATTTTTCATCGCCATATCATCTTTAACTAAGTTTGGTCTAAAGAGAAACCATATTTTCTCTCCACATCATCCCCATTATTTTAGTATGTGATGTGGAGGTGATTGGGACACAGTAACACGGTTGAGGCACCGTGCTACAAGCTGGAAAGTCATGGGATTTATCCCGATGAGGTCATAGGATTTTTTAATTGACCTAATCCTTCCAGCTGCATTATGACTTTGGTGTCGACCCAGCCCTTTAACAGAAATTAGTACCATTAATCTTCCTGGGAGTAAAGAGTGGCCAACGCGTAGGGCTGACAATCTTCCTGCCATCTGTGAGGCGATTGTCTATAAGACATGGGAGCCTTGATGTCTCAGAACCCTTTGGGCCTTCGTGGCCTGTTACAGAGATAGCTTTAGTTTTTCTTTACCTATGGGGAAGTGATTGAACTTTTGAGTCACTTGTAAATGTGGCCTTGATGTAGAGCAAAGTTTAAATGAATCCAAATTATGAACCCCTAATAACAAAATGTATTTATCATAATGACATATGTTTTTGAGAAGTTTTAGATGGGCTGAAGGTTGGCAGTGAGGCTTTGAAGAAACACGAGAAGACATGCATAGTTTCACAGAGTGATTTGTTGGAGAGAAAAGTGTTAAATCAGGATACCAGTCAAAAGTAATCACATTTTAAAATTTTATAGAACTTATAAAGTAACATGAATGGTAATGTAGCCCTTGTGTGTGTATATGACACTGGTAAAATACATGCTTTCAATTGTTAACCTTGGCACTAGGTGGCGAATGTCAGCTTCACACTTTCATCACATTATCTATGGGCATTTGCTTACATATTTACTTTAAGCTGTTTAGTTTGAATATTTTGTATATATTACTCTAGAGTTGTGGGGGTCTGTTTCCAAGTTCCCGCCCCTCACAATTTCTTCTTTTCTTTCCCAAATATCTGCGGGGGAGAGCAGGGGTCTGACTTCATATTCAGAGAATGCTAGTTAACAGTCTCGGTTCATGCACTGTATATTGCAGTTGGGGTGTTTCATCATTGTGTTCCTGACAAATATTTGGACATTTTCCTGAAATTGTCCAAGAACCTTTCAGTTCATCATTCGGCACTGTATAACTGACACAGCTGAAGAATCATCATTAAATAAACCAAGACTTATGTGTACCTGAAGTTTAAATTACTATGATTGTGTGTTCCACAGACTTGAGACCGGGATACTCATTGTTATTTGAAAGGATCGTCAGGGCACCTTACATGACAGTTCTTATCCAAATAATATGCATCATGATCATAAAGATGAACATTGTCTGTTCCACAGAAGAGCTCGCAGAAAGTTATAGTGAATAGGCTGCAGGCTGAATGACCAGAGAATCATTGCTTAAATCTGTTATTTTTGAAAACCACAAAGTTTCAGAAATTGATTCTGTTTCCTTCTTCAGGTGAGAAGATTTACCCTCAAAGCATGGAATAGCTCTACCAAGGGATCCAGCAGAGTTGATTCCTTTATCTGAATACACAAGCATAAGACATTTCTGAAATGTAGTTGTTTTAAAAACTTTGATGTTGGCAGAATCCAGAATAATACTTCTAAGTAAGGAGCTATACAGTCATCAAAGAACTTTAAACTTCAGAGAATAAGTGTTCAGTCTTCAAGTGGGTGTGAGATTTCTCAATTCACCACCCCATTCGGACTTGCTGTTGTGGCTCAGGGGACTACTCACACTCCTATACAGGGGTACCAGCGCTCTTTCTTTGTAAATGCAATTGGCAGGACATGAGGCCGACAGTTCACCTCCATGTAGTGCTGAAGAAAGGATGTTGCTGTACCTTGTTTCTTCCTATGCAGGAAATGGCTGACCTGCTGGTTGGAGGTCACATGCCTGATGATTTAGAGGCAGTGGAAGGAGAGCGGGAGAGGATCATCCAGTCTGAGATGCTATAGGTCCCCGAGGAGGATGCTGCTGCGGGTGAACCAGGTAGCCAGCAGAATGGTGTCCTAGTCTGACTGCCTTTCACTGCCTTTTCGCTACCCTTTTATTTTTGTGCATTGTTCAGGAGATCTAAGATTACTATCTTGTGGGTTATGACACACGTAGTCTGGTAGACTGTGCCTCCATCTTCAGGGTTGAAGATTAAGCCAAGCAGGCCCTTACTGTTGGATGTGAGCTTCTCACAAGGCTGGTTATGGACAGTCCTGTCTTCAGGGATATAACATCATGCAGTCCATTGAATGTCAACTGACATTTTGGAGGAATGCATCACTTCCATCTTCATAGTTCAAGAATAAACCAAGGAAGAAACAAGCATGAAGCAGGCAGCAAGCAAGCTTACTCTTCAACTGTGAAATAGTGGTGAACTGCTACTGGACTACACTGCGTCACACTCCAGATGGTAGTACTGTAGACAATGAATTATTTGCCATTCAAATAGCTCTTGACAATAAAAGGGAGAAAGGTAAAGATATTTCCGTAACAGTGCGTAGAGGCACATAGGATTGTGAGGCATTGAGGCTCCCATATTTTCTAGACAGCTTACAGATGATGGTGAGGTTGTCAGGCTTATGTGCAGGCCACCCTTTACCTCCCAGGAAGATTCCTGGTACTCATTTCTGTGAGATGCTGAATCCATCCCAAGGTTGTAGTGTGACTGGAAGGATTGGGTCAATTGAAAAATCCTTTGATATCATCGGGAATCAAACACGTGGCTTTCCCGATTGTAGCATAGTGCCTCTCTGTCTGCCAGTCTTTGATGGTATCTCATTACTATGATCTTTATATTTTTGCTGTCTC
>NW_019745124.1:0-827 GCF_002891405.2 Cryptotermes secundus | reverse complement strand
GTAATTTTTCACCCTATTTTTTACCCATTTTCGTGTATAACATAAATCTACTTACAATCCACGAAGGGAATATCGGCCGAAACAAATGCCCACCACTCACTCAATTGGTTGCGTATCCATACACGAGATACAAGGGAACGATTTCACTGAAAACAAAGATTTTTAGTCATAAAGTTAAGCCATTGGAGGGCAGCATAATGCCATAATATGTGATATTCAGTAATCATTTATATTACCGTGCGGGATTCGCAAACTCTTGAGGTGGGAGCGGCGTTCTCGACACAATCTAAGCTATCACGTAGCAAGATAAACTCGGAATATAACAACAAAAATTTATACTTTGGGTGGAAAAACAGTTAAGACGCCCAATTTTATACATAACTTCATATTTCGACTTATATTCCATGTTACGACAGTCCTATAATTTGTTCCGTTAAATAGCAGCTTCGTAAATGACGTCACTTTTGTGTGTGCGCAATGAACTTCTGCGCACCCAGCTGTAAACCTGGGGGCTGGCCCTTGGATCGCTGATGATAGGTTAAGTTAGGTTAGGTTAGGTTAGTTTATGATGGTCTGATTAGGTTTGCGCAGAAGACTGCTGCGCATCCATCTCTACCTTGGAGGGGGCCAAGTTCGGTAATTTATGCTAATATTAGGTTGTGATTGTACATTATGATAGGTGTGCGCAAACGACTTCTGCGCATCGTTATGATCACTTAAGCACGGTTTGGCCGTCGGCAATATCTTACGATTGAATGCATCTCACAGCGTACTAAATCATCTTATATTTTTACGGGACATTTTATTTCCGAAATTTCTCACGTCAT
>NW_019745123.1:0-417 GCF_002891405.2 Cryptotermes secundus | reverse complement strand
TTTGCGTTGCTAGCTTGCTAGTTTTGTGTTGCTAGCTTTGCGTTGCAAGCTTGCTAGCTTTGCTTTGCTAGCTTGCTAGCTTTCCGTTGTAAGCTTTCTACCTTGCTAGATATACTTGTTATCTTGCTAGTTTTGCGTTGTAAGCTTGCCAGTTTTGCGTTGCTAGCTTACTTAGCTTTGCGTTGCTAGTTTGCCTGCTTTGCGTTTCTAGATGGCCAGCTTTTCCTTTTAGCCTGCCGGCTTTGCGTTGCTGGCTTGCCAGGATTAAGGTGCTATCTTACCAGCTTTGCTTTGTTAGTTTCCTAGCGTACCGTTGTTGCATGCTAGCTTGCTAGCTATGCGTCCCTAACTTGCTAGCTTGGTGTTGTTAGTTTGCTAGCTTCCCGTTGCTAGCTTGCCTGCTTTGCCTCTCTTCAT
>NW_019745122.1:16123-16630 GCF_002891405.2 Cryptotermes secundus | reverse complement strand
TTCTACGCAAAGGCACCTTCCCGAGCAGACAGATTCTTGGTACAGAAGATCATGAAACGAATAACCGGATCTTCTGTCAGGACGAGAAAAATTAGGGGCTGAGCATTGTGGAGGCTTCGGTCCCTTTCGAAAATGAAAAAGAAATGGCACACAAAGTAGGAACCGGGAATCCGGGAATGAGAGAGCACCGGCCACTCCGGGTAGTTTAGCCTCCGCCGTTTGGAAGAAAGTGATGATGATGATACACCTGGACAGACTGACACCATAAGAAGGGAGCAGCGGGAGCGGTTGCAGAGAAATCACCGCAGGAATAAAGAGCCATGGAAAGCTGAAACTCAGCACAGCCTTCGGAGAAGTGGCGTTAAGCCTGTAAGGAGGGAGAAATGTGACGTATAGGCTCATTACTAGGCAACCGCGCGAACAAAACCAGCCGGGGACACAGATTCTTTGGTAAACAGCCAGTTGCTAGGTAATACGCACAACAAAATGCGACAATAGCAGACGTCC
>NW_019745122.1:12947-14082 GCF_002891405.2 Cryptotermes secundus | reverse complement strand
ATCATAGAGGGAAGCACAATGGACCAATACAGGTCTAAGTGCATGGGGAAACCCACCCTCTCCAATAACTAACTAACTAACTTCCTTTTATTTCATTAGTTAGTTAGTTATTGGAGGGGGTGGGTTTCCCCATGCACTGAGACCTGTATTGGTCCATTGTGATGCCCTCTATGATTTCTACCAGTCTCTATATCCTACCGGTACTGGTGCTTACCATCAGTCCCGCCCAGCCAGCGAGACCGGCTCTACTAGCTGAGAGGTATCTATAATGCTTGCCCCATCTACCAGAGGTATTAGAGACTTCTGTTGGGCGGGAGACGTCCGGTAATTTGGCTCAGTGACCTCCTTTGGTGATATTTTATTAGTAACTTCAAAGTGTAAATTATAATTCATTGCATGGATTAACTTCGGTTGTATCGGTTGAAATCCACTCTGTTTACCAGTAGTCTAAAGTTTACCTGTGTCTGAAATTTACAACCTAGCCGTAACTCAGGGCGCGATTGTCTTCGGTGAGTGACACAGAGTTTTCAGCCAACATTTCTCACGATAAGCATCTGCTCTGATTTTATAGAATTCTGAGCTAAGGCCTTCCCCTTCAGGTTCTGATTGCATGGACTAAGCGTGCTTGGAGGCTTCTCCCGTTGCAAGGAATACCAAGTGGCTGGGGCCTTAGAAGAGAGAAACTAAGCCACCACTTACACTTCTGATAATTAACGCAGCGGTAGCGTGGCTTCCAAACACCCTGCTAAAGTTACGACTTCAGCACCACTCAAAGATTTGGATTTCGAAAGAGTTGCCGCAAGCAGCATTGGACGCAACAATAATAGCTGAAGGGAAAAGTGTTTTCTGTGGGGCCCGTGCCGAGATGTTATAAATAGGACAAGTCTCTAGTTAGCGGTGAGAGGCAGTCGCTGGCCAGTAAGCACGTGAACGGGGAAGTTGAGGGTCCTACGGCCCTGAAGCCGTTACTAGACAACGATTGACGAAGATACAGCAGATTGAGAAGTCTTATTGCGTGCCTTGTTCTCCGTCTTTTCAGATGTTAACGACCACCGCGGCGAGGGCGCCAGGGTTGGCTTTAGAGGGGATGCCAATTTGGAATATTGGGATATAGAAGATTTCAATAAATTCTCAC
>NW_019745122.1:10876-12301 GCF_002891405.2 Cryptotermes secundus | reverse complement strand
AAACACACCGGGCAACGTCCTTAGTCCAAAGTTGTGGGAGGAGCACCGCACATGCGCAGACGGTTTCACTACTTGTACACGTAGTTTGTTGCCCACTGCCTGTGTACATTGATCTTGCCACAACGACGAAACAGTGTCATGAGCGGTCATGAGGAAAAGAACGAATGCCATTGCCTAAAGTTGGGACTGATGTAAAATTTCCGTTCTGAGCGGCTCCTTTAGCGAGAGCATCTTTGACAACTTTCCGCGTCAGACCTGCGTGGCCAGGTTTCCAACTGCAGAATTCCCTAATCGACCGGAAGAGCTGATGAACTTCCACGGAGACCATGCAACTCAATTGGTGAGTATGTGCACAGGAAGTAACATAATTTCCACTGATCGGACGGAATGTCAGTCAGTGGCTCCTTATATATGTACACTTATGGAACATGTGTGGGGTGAGACTGAGTCCACTAGGCACTGCGGTCACTCTTTGGCCCATTTTATCAGCCCCAGAGGATAGATGATGATGATTGTGGAACAATCGGTGGAATGCGAATTGGCAGGGAAAACCAAAGTACTCGGAGAAAACTTTCCCCAGTGCCATTTTGTCCACCACAAATCCCACATAACCTTTCCTGGGCTCGAACCAAGGCCGCCGAGGTAGGAAGCCAGCGACTAACTGTCTGAGCTATGGCACGGCCCCTGTGGAACATGCATATACAGAATATAACTCAAAGTGAGGAATGTATTCTGGTTTTACCATTATCTGATACACATGATTGTGTTTCAAACACTCCTGTCTCTATTTTTCAAAACAGAAGAAACGAATAATTTTCGCTAAATTTTTTCTGCGACGAACCGTCGTTCGAGAGAGGCACCGTGGGTGGCCGAATGACAGACGATTGTCTGCGCGGGGCCAGTTATTTCCGCGCTTTCCCATATGGAAGTTACTGTACCGAAAAAGATTGTTAACAGCGCCATTACGTCCATCGGTGTTTTCGGTAAACCCATTCCCACAACAATGAATCGATGCTTAACAATAGAAGTACTTTTGGAAACGGAGTTATAAGGAAGACAACTGAGGTTATCAAATTAGTTCTGTATGGGAGTCTGTGAAGACAGGATTTGAGTGCATGAAGCTGAAGAATCTCCAAAGTTAGAAGCCGTTACCAGGAAACGTCCCTAGTATATTCACCAATCTCGCTGTCATCACATAGTAACGGCTGTACATGATACAATATTGACGACGTTTCTGAATAAAGTGCTTCCTCCCTCTTCAGAATTTAAGAGAAAGTTAAGTGAGCAACTGACAAGAAAAAACAATTTTCCTTCTTGCTTCATTGGCTTACTCTTCGAACCTGAAGATACAGGTTGCAGACTCCGTACAAAACGTCAAGTTTATTTCCACCAAACAACACGGCACCATATCCAGTAGAGCAATAC
>NW_019745122.1:5277-7552 GCF_002891405.2 Cryptotermes secundus | reverse complement strand
CGTCACCATTAACTATCTGACAGACATTAGTAATTGCTGAAAGTCAAGTGTTTCCTTTCAAGATGGCCTACAATTTGGTGGACACACTTTCACAACAGTGAACTTTTCATTTGCATTCTTCATTGTATCCATAGATTCCTGTAGAGGGAATCGCTAATTTTATAAATTTTATACTCCCCGGAAGCCAGCCGAAATTGATTCGGAAGTAGGCAATCGAACAGGCCACTTTTGGATCGCTTAATGCACCGGAACAGGAGACTCAGATGGGAACTTGACTACAATTAATTTCACAGTTTCGAAGTGTTCACTGTAGAAATTGACTGCTTCTGCCCACATTCCCTAGCTTGTTGCTACTAGTTCGGAGGGCAAGTCGGCTTCTGGCTCGTGACAAACCTTGATATGAACTCTGTGCACCAGAGTGGAGGAAATCCAGCATGCAGTGGAAAAATGCACCGTCTTCAGTAACAATAAATTCGTTCCTCACATATTTTCTGGAAAATAATCATAACCGGTTGCTTCAGTCACCAGTACTTCCTACATGGGTTACTGCTCTAAACACGTAAAGCAGTCGAAGGATCAAGATCAGATTTAGGTTGTGTCCGGCTGATTTTACCACAATAACCCAACTAGAAAGATATGAAGAACATTCAGGGGACACACAAGTAGTGTTTCTCAGTTCTTACGGCGATTGTGTGAATGGACTAAATATGTCTCGATCAATCGCCTTTTAGTTGAATTATACTGAAGTTTCCTTACATAGTTAATCCTGGATAATCGCCTCAAATGTCATCTGCTTAATTCAGTATAACAGCTACTACTCTCAGAACAATTAGAATATTCGCCATCCATTTCGTAAGAGACACTGGATCATAAGCTTCAGTGTGTCTGGCAGCAATGTTTCCTTTCTCGCATGAAGCGTTCGTGCAATCGGTAGGAGTGACTTCGCATGCACCGTTCTCACACTCTGCGCCCAGAAGTTTGGACCCCGTAAGCTCGAAAGAACCGAGAAAACTGAAACTTCATGAGTGTTCACGTCTTGAGAATATATGTATATACCGTTGTGCCATACATTTGCGACATCCAAATTATTCTCATATCACAAGCGACCTGACGGCCACCATTAGAATTAGGAAATCCCACCTAATTTCAACCATTTAAACATCTGTGGATAGCTCCTATTCCGTCCAGTGACATAATTATTACAAATACCCCAGTAAACACTCAACAAGGGAAAACAAAAACAAATATAATCAAATCAACAAGTACATATGTACAACCATAAAATTTACACAACACACTATTGCACTCATGGCTGTAACCTCTTAAAATCCGTTGATCAAATTGTTTCAAACCTATACAGTACAAACCAAATTTCCTATTCCAAAATTCAGTCAGTAAATGAACTTATATCCCCTAACGATTACGTGTAAATATAATTGCATATCCTAACGATCGATTTATAAGTAAATCCTTATATATGCTAACAAATATTTAGTGAATCGGCTTGCAACTTATCATTGAGCCGCTCGTGACGAGCACCCTTCAGGAGGGAGCGGTTATAACAGTTGGAGAGTGATCACCGCAGAGGAACCGAGCCGCAGGAAAATGACGAAATGAGCAAAAATTTAGAAGGAAGGAGTGCTGATGCGCCGATATGTTATTCGGGACGACAGCCTTGTATCAATGAGACAGATTTGGTGGTTTCTAGGAGAGACATAGATAAACGTGTTTCAACTAACGCTCATCCATCAATAGAATGGCGTCCATTCCTATGTAACAGTTCGGTAAACACATCATAACAACGAATGCGCATAATAGGGCATCGATTGCTACACAATGCATAGGTGAACATGCCTGACAACAGTATATGATATCCGTTTCTGAGCAGCTGATTCGTTTTCCGTGGGTAGTCCTTGCCGAGCCTATATAGAAATCGGTGCAGACTGCTCAAGAGAATTCATCAATTTGACGTCGTTCAAAGCAGCTCAATAGTTGATGTGTTAACCTTGAGAGTGTTATAATTGCTAGTGAGTCATAGATACAGAAATCTTGAAAGTGTAATAAAATTATAACTACGACGTGTGAAATTAAACAATAGATCGAGTTTTCATATCCGGAACCTATTATTTACTGACGTGTTAACAAGTTACACGTGACAATATTTTGAAATTCAGTAATGAACAATAGGGGATGCATGACGTCTGAATAAAAGACTCAAAACCACAGTAAGAAGACATTTATGACAAGAAAAGAGAGGTAAAGTAAATGAAAAAAA
>NW_019745122.1:0-1625 GCF_002891405.2 Cryptotermes secundus | reverse complement strand
TATACTTAGAGGAAATGCTTCCTGTCGTACGAAAACCCTGTTCTGCCAGATAAACAGAAAATCAGGACAGTTTTATCTTGAAAAAGTAAAACAGTTATGGTGCATTACTCACAAAATTCCGAAAATATATGTATATGAATTCAGCGTTGAAGTGAGAAATGGCATATCGCAAGTAACCATTATGTGTTTAATTTCCGTCTGTGTCTAGTTCTGATGTGTGCATTTTCTTCTTCTTGCAGCTTTCAGTCAAGTGAAAATTTACGCTTGTGATGAAGACGTCTCTCTCTGAAGCGGGAGGGGCTAAGCCACTATCATCTTTTATTCAGTGCTGTATAACTGACTGACATTTTCTATAAGCATCGGACTCTATTGGAAAATAAATTGATCGCATCTGAAATCACGTATTTTCGCATTTAATTCACTCTTCATAATCGTCCTAGTCCTCGCGAGAATGCACGTTCTCGCAGGTGTGACACCGGCCTCCTCCAGCCTGACTTTCATGTTCGTAGGCTTGGTTACAACGGTTCCATCTCCGGTATACCCTCCCATACCTTCGGATATGCATGGTTGTAAGGCAGGGGAATAATTGAATTAATTAAATTAATTAATTGGGTGGTATTTCAAGTTGAAGATACAGAATTAACGAAAGGTGAGTAAGGAATACATAAAGAAAGTGAAAGTATCCCTGTAACAGGCTTTGGAAGGCCATAGGAATGTGAGATGTCGAGGTTCCCAAATTTTCTAGACAATCGGCTCCTAGATGGCGGTACTGTTGTCAGCCCTACGACCCAGCCGCCCTTTACCCCCAAGAATATTCCTGGTAATCATTTCTATTAGAGGCTGAGTCGACCCCAGGGCCTAGTGCGTCTGGAAGAATTAGGTAAATAGATACATTCCATTTCAAAACACTATATTTTCCAAAGTTTTACACATACAAATATGATTATATATGAAAAGAACCGCAAACTCACCAAGTTTGTATCGTGATGCACCAGTTGGCAGCATGAATGCAGTGCCTCAGAAAATGGCGACGAAGATGGAAAAGAGTTACTGTGTGTTGGAATATGAGAGATGTTCGTCTCTTATTGTAAGTGCAGCGTGCATTCAGAGCAGAGCACAGAAAAGAACCACCATGTAAACAGAGCATTCTGTGGTGGTGTCGGCAGTTTAAGGATACTGGTTTGTCTGTGTAAACGGAAAAGCACGGGGAGACCAATATAGTGTTTGAAATGGAATGGATCATTTGTAGTAACTTTGTATACTATGGAAGAACTCTGCTACCGTCAACACAACAACATTTCGGTTAGTACAGTAGATCTTTATTGCTGCAACATGTTTCGGTCATACATGAGCATCATCAGGCAGGAATACGTATAGTTATTGAAATACCGACACGGAGCCTTATCGGTGCAACGCGTCGTATTGTATATTAACATAAAAACTTTGCCTCAGATTGGTGTAAAATTAAAATAGCAAATGCATGATTAAAAATATAAAAATGTAGAAATAAATAAAGGTATACTATACATAATATTTTCGATTATTATTAAAAATATTAAAGCTATATTACTTACTTACTAATGGAGCTGAGCCCTTCTGTAGGAGCCACCAATTCTGCAGCTACT
>NW_019745121.1:0-456 GCF_002891405.2 Cryptotermes secundus | reverse complement strand
ATTTTAAGTTTTCAAAAATAAGAAAAGTAGACTAAAATGGTATATCTGAAATGGTTATAGACAACATTTCCAAATAATACAATACAGCTGAAGACGGCAAAAAATGATAAAAGTAGTAACCAGAATATTGAAATAAAGCATAGAATTACTCAGGTCCGTAAGACAATAAGAGCTTCCGGTATGACGGAACAAACATGTAAGAAAAACTCGAGAACTCTGTATGTACGAAACATTGACTACGAGCATATTACTGTATGGACACAAGGCATGGCAGAGTCCAACGAGAGGGGAAACTAGCTATTAACACCGATCTTTTCCAACCCGACTTTGTTTATATCAGATCAGTTGGAATGGTTCTATCCCTGCTATACCTGTTACCACCTTAGGAGAGTGCATGATGGCCACTGCAAATTGTCCTCACAGATCAAACTAAGGAAGGTCGGTATAGGTACGGGA
>NW_019745120.1:0-25430 GCF_002891405.2 Cryptotermes secundus | reverse complement strand
CTTGGTATCCTTGCGTTGCTAACTTGCTAGTTATCGTTGCCAGCTGATCGGTCTGCGTTGTTCCCTGCTAGTTCTACGTTGCTAGATTGCAAGCTTTCTGTTGCTAGATAACTAGCTTCGCGTTTCTAGCTTGCTATTTTGCTAGATATGCGTTTATTGCTTGCCTGCTTAGCGTTGATAACTTGCCAAATTTGCGTTGCTAGCTAGGCAGCTTTGCGTTCATAGCTTGCTAGATATCCGGGCTAGTTGGCTAGCTTTGAGTTGCTAATTTGCTGGCTATCCGTTTCTAGCTTGCTAGCTTTGCGTTGCTAGCTTGCTAGCTTCCTTTGCTGGCTTGGTAACTTTGAGTTGCTAGCTTGCTAGCTTTGCGTTGCTAGCTTGCTAGCTTTGCGTTGCTAGCTTGCTATATTTGCGTTGCTAGATTTGCTAGCTTTGCGTTGCTAGCATGCTAGCTTTGCGTTGCTAGCTTCCCAACTTTGCGTAGCTACATTGCCAGCTGTGCGATTCTAACTTGCCGCCTTGGGTTGCTAGCTTACCAGCTTGGCGTTGCAAGCTTTCAGATTTGGGTTGTTGTTTGCTAGCTTTGCGTTGGTAGCTTGCTAGCTTAGCGTTGCTAGCTTGCTAGCTTTGCGTTGCTAGCTTGTGAGCTTTGCGTTGCTAGTTTGGTAGCTTTGCGTTCCTAAATACCTTGCTTTGCTTTGCTAGCTCTGCATTGTTTGTTTGCTATCTTTCTAGGTTTGCTTAGCTGGTTTGCTAGCTTTGCATTGCTACCTTTCTAGCTTTGCGTTGCTAGCTTCCTATCTTTGCGTTGTTCCTTTGATAGATTTGAGTTGCTAGTTTGCAAGCTTTGCGTTATTAGCTTGCTAGCTTGTTAGATATGCGTTGCTATCTAGCTAGTTTGCGTTGCTAGCTTTACAGCTTTGCGTTGCTAGCTTGCCAACTTTGCGTTGCTAGCTTGCATGCTTTGCGTTTGTAGATTGCCAGCTTTCGTTTTTTTCTTTCCAGCTATGCTTTTCTAGCTTTCCAGCTTTTCGTTGCTAGCTTGATAGAATTGCGTGGCTAGCTTGCTAGCTTTACGTTGCTACCTTGCTAGCTTTCTGTTGCTAGCTTGATAGCTATTCGTTGCTAGCTTGCTAGATTTGCGTTGCTAGCTCGGTAGATATTCGTTGCATGCTTGCTTGCTTTGCGTTTATTGCTTGCAAGTATTCGTTGCTAGCTTGCTATCTTTGCGTTGCTAGCTTGCTAGCGTTGCGTTGCTTGCTTGCTTTGAGTTTCTAGCTTGCTAGCATTGCGTTGCTAGCTTGCTAGCTTTGCTTTCCTACCTTGCCAATTTGACGTTGCTAGCTTGCTAACTTTGATTTGCTAGCTTGCTAGATTGCTAGATTTTCGTTGCTAACTTGCTAGCTTTTCGTTGCTATCTTGCTAGCTTTGCGTTGCTAGCTTGCTAGCTTTGCGTTGATAGCTCGGAATCTTTGCGTTGTTTCTTGTTAGCTTTTCGTATTTATCTTGGCTGCTTTGCGTTGCTAGCTTTCTAATTTTGAGTTACTACCTTGCTAGCTTTCCGTTGCTTGCTTGGTATCATTGCTTTGCTAGCTTGCTAACTTTGTGTTCTAGCTTGCTTGCTTGGCGTAGCTAGCTTGCTAGCTTTGCGTTGCTATCTTGCTAGCTTTGCTAGCTTGCTAACTTTGTGTTCTAGCTTGCTTGCTTGGCGTAGCTAGCTTGCTAGCTTTGCGTTTCTATCTTGATAGATTTCGTTGCTAGCTTGCTAGAATTGCGTTGCTAGCTTGCTAGTTTTGTTTGCTATCTTGCTAGCTTTGCTAGCTTGCTATATTTGCGTTGCATGCTTGCTAGCTTAGTGTTGCTAACTTGATAGCTTTGCGTTGCTAGCTTGTCAGCTATGCGTCTCTAGCCTGCTTGCTTTGCGTCGCTAGCTTGCTACTTTCCGTTGCTCTCTTGGTAGCTTTGCGTTGCAAGCTTGGTAGCTTTGCTTTGCTAGCTTGCTAGCTTTGCGTTCTAGCGTGCTTCTTTGCGTTGATAGCTTGCAATTCTTCGTTGCTAACTTGCTACCTTTGCGTTGCTAGCTTGATAGATATTCGTTGCTAGCTTGCCAGCTTTGGGTTGCTACCTTGCCAGGTGTGCGTTGCTAGCTTGCCAGTTTGCGTTTCTAACTTGGCGGATTTGCGTTGCTACCTTGCTCTCTTACCGTTGCTAGCTTGCAAGCTTTGGGTAGCTAGCTTGCTAGCTTTGCGTTGCTAGCTTGCTAACTTTGCGTTTCTTGCTTGCTTTGCATTTCTTGCTTGCTAGCTATGTTGTGCTAGCTTGCTAGCTTTGCTTCGCTAGCTTTGCGTTGCTAGCTTGGTAGCCTTGCGTTTATAACTTGCTAGTTTGCGTAGACAACTTGATAGGTTTGCATTCCTACCTTGCTAGCTTCGCGTTGATATCTTGCTAACTTTGCGTTGCTAGCTTGCTTGCTTCCCGTTACTTGCTTGCTAGGTATGATTTGCTAGTTTGCCAGCTTTTCGTTTCTAGCTTGCCACATATGCGGTGCTAGCGTACAAGCTTTGCGTTTCTAGATTGCTAGCTTCTCGCTGCTAACTTTCTAGGTATGCGCTGCTAGCTTGCCAACTTTGCCTTGCTAGCTTGCCACATTGCGTTGCTAGCTTGCCAGCTTTGCGTTGCTAGCTTGCCAGCTTTGCGTTGCTAACTTGCTAGCTTTGCGTTGCTAGATGGACAGTTTGCGCTGCTATCTTGACAGCTTTGCGTTGCTATCTTACTAGATTTGCTTGGTTAGCTTGCTAGCTTTGCGTTGTACCTTGCTAATTTTCCGTTTATAACATGCTAGCTTTGCGTTGATAGCTTGCTACCTTTAGGTTGCTAGCTTGCTAGCTTTGCGTTGCTAGCTTGCTAAATTTGTGTTGCTTGCTTGCTTTGCGTTTCTTGCTTGCTAGCTTTTCGTAGCTATCTTGCTACCTTTTCTTCTCTAGCGTGCTAGCTTTCCGTTGCTAGCTTGCCAGCTTTGTGTTTCTACCTTGCTAGCTTGCGGTTGATAGCTTGCTAACTTTGAGTAGCTAGATTACCAGATTTTTATATTTGCGTTGCTAACTTGCTAGATTACAGTTGCTACCATCCTAGCTTTGCGTTACTAGCTTGCTAGCTTTGAGTTGCTAGCTTGTTAGCTTTGCGTTGTTAGCTTGTTAGCTAAGCGTTGCTAGCTTGCTTGCTATGCGTTGCTAGCTAGCTAGTTTTGCGTTGCAATCTTGGTAGTTTTGCGTTGCTATCTTGATAGCTTTGCGTTGCTAGCTTATTAGCTTTGCGTTCTAGCTTGCTTGCTTTGGGTTGCTAGCTTGCTATCTATGCGTTCGTAGCTTGCTAACTTTGCGTTTCTAGCTTGGTAGCTTTCCGTTGCTAACTTGATATATATGCGTTGCTAGCTTGCCAACTTTCGGTTGCTAACTTGCCAGATTTGCCTTGCTAGCTTGCCAGTTAGCGTTGCTAGCTTGCCAGGTTTGCGTTGCTATCTTGCTATCATTTCGTTGCTTGCTTTGGGTTGCTAGTTAGTTAGATTTGCGTTGCAAGCTTGCTAGCTTTGCCTTGCTTACTTGATTTGCTTTTTTGCTATCTAGCTTTGCGTTGTTAGCTTGTTAGCCTTGCGTTGCTAACATGCTAGTTTGCGTTGCCAGGTTAATAGGTTTGCGTTCCTACCTTGCTAGCTTGGCGTTGCTAGCTTGCTAGCTTTGTGTTGTTAGATAGCTAGTTTTGCGTTGCTAGCTTGCTAGATATGCGTAGTTAGCTTGCCATCAAATCGTAGCTACCTTGCCAACTTTGCTTTGCTAGCTTGCCAGCTTTGGGTTCCTAGCTTGCTAGATTTGCATGTCTAGCTTGCTAGCTTTGCGTTGCTAACTTGCTAGCTTTCCGTTGCGAGCTTGCTAGCTTTGCGTTGCTAGCTTGCTAGGTTTGCTTTGCTAGCTTGCTGGCTTTGCGTTGCTTGCTTGTTTGCTTTGCGTTTTTTGCTTGCTAGCTTTGCGTTGCTAGCTTGCTAGATTTGCGTGGCTAGCTTGCTATCTTTGAGTTGCTAGCTTGCAATTTTTGAGTTGCTAGCTTGCTAGCTTTGTGTTGTCAGATTGATAGGTTTTGCGTTGCTACATAGCTAGCTTGGCGTTGCTAGCTTGCTAGATATGTGTTGCTAGCTTCATAGCGTTGTGTTGCTAACTTGCTAGCTTTGCGTTGTTATCTTGATAGCTTTGCGTTGCTAGCTTGTTAGCTTTGCTTTGCTAGCTTGCTAGCTTTGCGTTCCTAGCTTGGTAGATTTTCTTTGCTTGCTTGTTAGCTATGCGTTGCTAGCTTGCTTGTTTAGCCTTACAAGCTTGCTAATTTTGCGTAACATTCTTGTTAGTCTTGCGTTGTTTGCTTGATAGCTTTGCGTTGCTAGCTTGTTAGATTTACGTTCTAGCTTGCTAGCTTAGCGTTGCTAGCTTGCTAATTTTGCGTTGCTAGCTTGCTATATTTGCGTTGCTATCTTGCTAGCTTTCCGCTGCAAGCTTGCTAGTTATGCTTTGCTAGCTTGCCAGCTTTGAGTTGCTACCTTGCCAGGTTTGCGTTTCTAGCTTGCCAGGCTGCGTTGCTAGCTTGCCAAATTTGCGTTGCTACCTTGCTAACATGACGATGCTTGCTTGCTTGGTTTAGGTTGCTAGTTTGCTAGCTTTGCTTTCCTAGCTTCCTAGCTTTGCGTTGCTTGTTTGCTTTGCGTTTCTTGCTTGCTAGTTTTGCGTTGCTAGCTGGCTAGCTTTGCTAATCTATCTTGATTGCTTTGCGTTGCTATCTTGCTAGTTTGCGTTGCCTACTTGATAATTTTGCGTTCTTTCCTTGCTAGCTTGGCGTTGCTAGCTTCCCAATTTTGTGTTGCTTGATAGTTAGCTTTGCGTTGCTAGCTTGCTAGATAAGCGTTGCTAGCGTGATAACTTTGCGTTGCTATCTTGCTGGCTTTGCTTTGCTAGCTTGCTAGCTTTGCGTTGCTAGCTTGCTAGGTTTGCGTTCCTTGCTTGCTTGCTTTGATTTTCTTGCTTGCTATTTTTGCGTAGCAAGCTTGCTAGCTTTACATTTCTTGTTTGCTTGCTTTGCGTTGCTAGCTTGCTAGATTTTCGTTGCTACCTTGGTACATTGCGTTGCTAGCTTGGTAGCTATTCGTTGCAAACATGCTAGCTCTGCGTTCTAGCTTGCTTGCTTGGCGTTGCTAACTTGCTATCTATGCGTTGCTAGCTTGCTATCTTTCCGTTGCTTGCTTGCTATCTTTCCGTTGCTAGCTTGCTAGATATGTGTTGCTAGTTTGCCAGGTTTGGGTTGCTTGCTTGCTTTGCCTTTCTTGCTTGCTAGCTTTGCGTTGCAAGCTTGCTATCTTTGCGTTGCTAACTTGCTAGCATTTCGTTGATATCTTGCTACTTTCAGTTGCTACCTTGCTAGCTATGCGTTGCTAGCTTGCTATTTTGCGTTGCTAGCTTGCTAGTCTTGCGTTGCTAGCTTGCAAACTTTGCGATGCTAGCTTGCTATCTTTTGCGTTTCTTGCTTGCTTGCTTTGCGTTTCTTGCTTAGCTAGCTTTGCTTTTCTAGCTTGCTACTTTTGCGTTGCTAGCTTGCGAGCTTTGCCTTCTAGCTTGCTGCTTTGCGTTGCTATCTTGCTATCATTGTGTTGCTAGCTTGCTATCTTTTCGTTGCTAGCTTGCTAGATATGGGTTGGTAACTTGTAAGCTTTGGGTTGCTACCTTGCCAGGTGTTCTTTGCTAGCTGGAAAGATTGCCTTTCTAGCTTGCCAGGTTTGCGTTGCTACCTTGCTAACTTACCGTTGCTAGCTTGCTAGCTTTGGGTTGCTAGCTTGCTAGCTTTGCGTTGCTAGTTTGCTAAGTTTGCGTTTCTTGCTTGCTTTGCATTTCGTGCTTGCTAGCTTTGCGTTGCTATTTTGCTAGCTTTGCTTCGCTAGCTTGCTAGCTTTGCTTCGCTAGCCTGCTAGCTTTGCGTAGCTAGCTTGGTAGCCTGGCGTTTATAACTTGCTAGTTTGCGTTGCGAGCTTGATAGGATTGCGTTCCTACCTTGCTACTTGGGCGTTGCTAGCTTTCTAGCTTTGCGTTGCTAGAGAGCTAGTTTGCGTTGCTAGCTTGCTAGGTTGCTAGTTATGCGTTGCTAGCTTGCCAGCTTAGCGTTGCTAGTTTGCTATCTTTGCGTTGCTAGCTTCCTAGCTACCCGTTACTTGCTTGCTACTTATGCGTTGCTAGCTTGCTAGATTTGCGTTACTAGCTTGCCACCTATGCGTTTCTAGTTGGCTAGCTTTGCGTTGCTAGCTTGCTAGCTTCCCGCTGCTAGCTTGCTTGGTATGTGTTGCTAGCTTGCCACCTTTGCATTGCTAGATTGCCACCTTTGCGTTGCTAGCTGGCCAGCATTGCGTTGCTATCTTGCCAGGTTTGCGTTGCTAGTTTGCTAGTTTTGCGTTGATAGCTTGACAGTTTGCGCTCCTATCTTGCCAGCTTTGCGTTCTTTGCTTGCTAGATTTGCTTGGTTAGCTTGTTAGCTTTTCGTAGCTTCCGTGCTATCTTTCCGTTGCATCCTTGCTATCTTTCCGTTTATAGCTTGCTAACTTTGGGTTGCTAGCTTGCAACTTTTGCGTTGCTAACTTGCTAGCATTGCGTTGCTAGCTTACTAGTTTTGCGTTGCTAGCTTGCTAGCTTTTCGTTGCTTGCTTGCTTGCTTTGCGTTTGTTGCTTGCTACATTTGCGTAGCTAGCTTTCTAGATTTGCGTTTCTAGCTTGCTAGCTTTCTGTTGCTAGCTTGCCAGCTTTGTGTTGCTAAATTGTTGCTTGGCGTTGATAGCTTCCTAACTTTGAGCAGTTAGCTTGCTAGATTTCTAGATTTGCGTTGCTAACTTCCTAACTTTCCGTTGCAATCTTGCTAGCTTTGCGATGCTAGCTTGCTAGATTTGCGTTGCTAGTTTGCTAGCTTTGCTTTTGCTAGCTTGGTAGCTTTGCGTTGCTAGCTTGCCACTTTTGTGTTGCTAGATAGCTAGCTTTGCGTTGCTAGCTTGCCACTTTTGTGTTGCTAGATAGCTAGCTTTGCGTTGCTATCTTGCTAGCTTGCTAGCTTTGCTACTCTATCTTGGTAGGCTTGCGTAGCTATCTTGCTAGTTTGCGTTGCCTAGTTGATAATTTTGCATTCCTTCCTTGCTAGCTTGGCGTTGCTAGCTTGCCACTTTTGTGTTGCTAGATAGCTAGCTTTGCGTTGCTATCTTGCTAGCTTGCTAGCTTTGCTACTCTATCTTGGTAGGCTTGCGTAGCTATCTTGCTAGTTTGCGTTGCCTAGTTGATAATTTTGCATTCCTTCCTTGCTAGCTTGGCGTTGCTAGCTTGCCACTTTTGTGTTGCTAGATAGCTAGCTTTGCGTTGCTATCTTGCTAGCTTGCTAGCTTTGCTACTCTATCTTGGTAGGCTTGCGTAGCTATCTTGCTAGTTTGCGTTGCCTAGTTGATAATTTTGCATTCCTTCCTTGCTAGCTTGGCGTTGCTAGCTTGCCAATTTTGTGTTGCTAGATAGCTAGCTTTGCGTTGCTATCTTGCTAGCTTGCTAGATATGCGTTGCTAGATTGATAGTTTTGGGTTGCAATGTTGCTGGCTTTGCGTTGCTAGCTTGCTAGCTTTGCGTTGCTAGCTTGCTAGATTTGCGTTGCTTGCTTGCTTGCTTTGAGTTTCTTGCTTGTTATCTTTGCGTAGCTAGCTTCCTAGCTTTGCTTTTTAGTTTGCTTGCTTTGCGTTGCTAGCTTGCTAGATATTCGTTGCAATCTTGGTACATTGCGTTGCTAGTTTGGTAGCTTTGCGTTGCTAACATGCTAGCTCTGCGTTCTATCTTGCTTGCTTTGCGTTGCTAGCTTGCTCTCTATGCGTTTCTAGCTTGCTATCTTTGCGTTGCTAGCTTGAAATCTTTCCGTTGCTAGCTTGCTAGATATGCGTTGCTAGTTTGTCAGCTTTGGGTTGCTAGTTTGCCAGTTTGGGTTTCTAGCTTGCCAGGTTTGCGTTGCTACATTGCTAGCTTCCCGTTGCTAGCTTGCTAGCTTAGGGTTGCTAGCTTGCTAGCTTTGCGTTGCTAGCTTGCTAGCTTTCCGTTGCTAGCTTGCTTTGCGTTTTTTACTTGCTAGCTTGGCGTTGCTAGCTTGCTAACTTTGCAATGCTAGCTTGCTAGATTTTCGTTGCTAGCTTGCTATCTTTCCGTTGCTAGCTTGCTAGCTTTACGTTACTTGCTTGCTTTGCTTTTCTTGCTTGATAGTTTTGCGTTGCTAGCTTGCTATCTTAGCGTTGCTATCATGCTAGCATTTCGTTGATATCTTGCTACTTTCCGTTGCTACCTTGCGAGCTTTGCGTTGCTAGCTTGCTATCTTTGCGTTGCTAGCTTGCTAGCCTTGCGTTGCTAACTTGCTATCTTTGCGTTGCTAGCTTGCTACTTTTGTTTTGCTAGCTTGCTAGCTTTGCGTTCTTGCGTGCTTCTTTGCGTTGCTAGCTTGCTAGATATGGGTTTTTAGCTTGCTAGCTTTGGGTTGCTAGCTTGCTATCTTTGCTTTGCTATCTTTGCTAACTTGGCTTTCTTGCTTGCTTTCATTTCTTGCTTGTTAGCTTTGCGTTGCTAATTTGCTAGCTTTGCTTCGCTAGCTTGCTAGCTTTGCGTTGCTAGCTTGGTAGCCTGGCGTTTATAACTTGCTATTTTGCGTTGCGAGCTTGATAGGATTTCGTTCCTACCTTGCAAGCTTGGCGTTGCTTGCTTGCTAGCTTTGCGTTGCTAGAGAGCTAGTTTGCGTTGCTAGCTTGCTAGCTTGCTAGTTATGCGTTGCTAGCTTGCCAGCTTAGCGTTGCTAGCTTGCTATTTTGCGTTGCAAGCTTCCTATTTTTCCGTAAATTTCTTGCTACTTATGCGTTGCTAGCTTGCCAGATTTGCGTTGCTAGCTTGCCACCTTTGCCTTTCTAGCTTGCCAGCTTTTTGTTGCTAGCTTGCCAGCTTTGCTTTGCTAGCTTGCTAGCTTTGCGTTTGTAGCTTCACAGTTTTTCGCTGCAAGCTTGCCAGCTTTGCGTTGCTAGCTTGCTAGATTTGCCTGGTTAGCTTGCTAGCTTTGCTTTGCTACCTTGCTAACTTTCTGTTTATAGCTTACTAGCTTTGCGTTGCTAGCTGCTACTTTTGCGTTGCTAGCTTGCTAGCTTTGCCATGCTACCTTGCTAGCTTTGCGTTGCTTGCTTGCTTTGCGTTTCTTGCTTGCTAGCTTTGCGTAGCTAACTTGCTAGCTTTGCGTTTCTAGCCTTGCTAGCTTTCCGTTGCTTGCTTTGCCAGAATTGTGTTGCTACCTTGTGAACCGTGCAACGGTTCTTTTCCGTGAAGTTCCGTGGAGTCCCCCCCCACCAATACGCCAGGTTGCGAGCCGTTCCTCTTTCTTTCCACTCATGGTCTTAGCTGATGTCAAGTCAGCTGACCTTGTTTCCCTTCCCTTTCCTGGACGCATGCGAGGCTTCTTGTGTACGCGGAATGAATGCGTCGGTGTCTCTGCCCGATACCTTAAGACAGCTAACATCGCCAGTTCTAAATTCGCTGTTTAGGTTGATTTGAATTTGTGAAATTATGTTTCGGCCGGGCGTATTCTGAAGGGGGAAGAGTGCCCTCGCGACCTGATGAAGGTCGTATCAAGTCGCGAGGTTAAGCTTGTGTTGTAATTTTTGGAAACGCCAGTAAGGACTTACTGTTGTGCTTGGTTTCCTGGTTTTATCACGACGCCATGTGGCGTAAGTAAATGGTTTGTTTGTTGGCTTGAATAGCCGGTCGCCTTCAGGCGTGTGAGTATTAATATATAGTTGTGTTCCCAGTAAAGTCAATGGTTGCCATGAGGCGTGCTTATATGTGTGTCCGTGCGCTGAGACACAGAGTATTTCTGTATTAATTGTGAGTGTGTTTTGACCACCCACTGCCCGTCAGGCAGAGTCGCCTGTATGCCTTGTTATCAATATACACATTTATTTATATGTTAGAAACGGCTGTAGTATTTGTGTATACTTGGGTTGTGTGTGTTCCCTACTAAGTCAGACTGCAGATCCGCCCAGCTTGGCCCTTAGTGCCGACAGTGGTTTTCCTCTCCCGAGATCCCCTACTCGACCTTGGGGAGGCATAGTGCACCACGTACAAGCAAGTCGTCTTATGAGGCTGTCCCTTGCCCGCTTTGAACAGGAGTCCATGTGTTTAAGTGAGTAGGAGAACTGGGTTCCCGACCCACATGGGGCAGGGACACGGCTCAAAGTGGTAGCAGAGCATGGTTGACGAAGTTAACGTGCTTAACTGTAGTCAACGTTCCTATGGTGTTCCGGTGTTTCGACTAGACCTTGCGGTCTTTCATCAGGACTTGTTTGTGGAAGAGTAAGCTGACCGTGGTCTCATATATATATATATTTTTGGTGTTGTTCTATGCTGTTACGATGCCACTCGCTTGGATCCACAATCTTCCGAGAGAGGAGGCCGAGAAGCTTGCGTCCGAGTTGCGTGTGTCCGTTCAAGGCACCTTGGACGAATTGCGGAAGCGGCTGCAGGAAAGTGGAGAACGCTGGAAGTCTGCCTACCTCCTCAGAACACAGATAATTTGCCGCCAGTACAGACGTTGCGGGACGAGTATGAGAAGCATTCGAGCGCGCGACGTCTATGCTCAAGTTAGTAACGCCCAGAGTAGATTACGGGGTAATGTAGTTTCTGAGTTGGCATTAGTTGTCTTACTGGTCAGAATATTTACCCTAGTGTGTGTCCGTGGTGGACGTTTTGGAGTCTGGCCCGAGAGAGGGGCGTGTCCTTGGTGGACGTTTTGGACTCTGGCCCGAGAGAGTGGTTGTAGGGGCGTGTCCTTGGTGGACGTTTTGGACTCTGGCCCGAGAGAGTAGTTGTAGGGGCGTGTCCTTGGTGGACGTTTTTGAGTCTGGCCCGAGAGAGGGGCGTGTCCGTGGTGGACGTTTGGACTCTTGCCCGAGAGAGTAGTTAGAGGGGCGTGTCCTTGGTGGACGATGAGTCTGGGCCGAGAAGATTTTTTGGGGGGAACTAGCCTTGGGGAACTTAAAGAAGGCTATAAATAAGGTCGCGAATCGCTATACGAATCGAGGAGAGAGGTAGAAGTTACGGTTGGAGTCCAGTGTTTGTGAAGCTCCACCCTCAAGGTTCCAGTGCTCGATACCGTTCCGCTAAGTTGGACAATAAGTGGTCCGAGCCTTTTGTGATAGCGAAGTTCTGACGAAGGTGACCGTTCAGGTAGTGAATGCTGATACGGGTGTATCGGTACGATAAGCTCATGTGTCTCAACTGAAGAGCTACTGGGTTGGGGAGTAGGCCATGAAATGTAAGCCGGCTAGGATTGCAAGCAGAGATTTGTGTAAATATGTTTGTGAACTCTCCCCCCGGAGACGATACTGCGTCTGCCGTGATTTTTTGGTTTGTGTTTCAGAGCTGTTATTCCCTCCTATCCCATCCCTTCGGCTCGCGAGTGTGTGAGACGTCGAGTGGGCCCCGCCAGGGACGAACTTGTGTCGTCGGCAAGAGTGTGCTGCGGTTATGTCTCCAACGAAAAGTTGGATCTTCGGACTCCTGCGGGCCGGGAATGTTATGTGGCGGTGGTGCCGGAGAAGTGGACTGGGTGGCTCCACCAGCTCTCCGGAAGGGAGCACCTCCGCACATATGTGGTCGCCAGCTGTGTGGTTGGAACCGAGCAAGGACTGCGTGCTCGGGATGAACATTGCTGTCAGGCAGTTGGAGCCCCAGGAGTGATAGGCGGCGTAAAAGTCGTGAGAATTGGATGGCGAGTGGGACCACCCTAACCCCAGTGAGGATTGTGAGAGTTTCTTTTGTCGTCTGGGGAGAGGGTGACATCCTGAACCGTGCAACGGTTCTTCTCCGTGAAGTTCCTTGGATTCCCCCCCCCATACGCCAGGTTGCGAGCCGTTCCTCTTTCTTTCCACTCATGGTCTTAGCTGACGTCAAGTCAGTTGACATTGTTTCCCTTCCCTTTCCTGGACGCATGCGAGGCTTCTTGCGTACGCGGAATGAATGCGTCGGTCTCTCTGCCCGATACCTTCAGACAGCTAACATCGCCAGTTCTAAATTCGCTGTTTAGGTTGATTTGAGTTTGTGAAATTCTGTTTCGGCCGGGCGTATTCTGAAGGGGGAAGAGTGCCCTCGCGACCTGATGAAGGTCGTATCAAGTCGCGAGGTTAAGCTTGTGTTGTAATTTTTGGAAACGCCAGTAAGGACTTACTGTTGTGCTTGGTTTCCTGGTTTTATCACGACGCCGTGTGGCGTAAGTAAATGGTTTGTTTGTTGGCTTGAATAGCCGGTCGCCCTTCAGGCGTGTGAGTATGAATATATAGTTGTGTTCCCAGTAAAGTCAATGGTTGCCATGAGGCGTGCTTATATGTGTGTCCGTGCGCTGAGCCACAGAGTAATTCTGTATTAATTGTGAGTGTGTTTTGACAAGCCACTGCCCATCAGGTAGAGTCACATGTATGCCTTGTTATCAATATACACATTTATTTATATGTTAGAAAGGCCTGTAGTAATTGTGTATATTTGGGTTGCGTGTGTTCCCTACTAAGTCAGACTGCAGATCCGCCTAGCTTGGCCCTTAGTGCCGACAGTGGTTTTCCTCTCCCGAGATCCTCTACTCGACCTTGGGGAGGCACAGTGCACCACGTACAAGCAAGTCGATTTATGAGCCTGTCACATGCCCTCTTTGAAAAGGAGTCCAGGGGTTTAAATGGGTAGGAGAACTGGGTTCCCGACCCACATGGGGCAGGGACACGGCTCACTTGATAGCTTGGCGTTGATAGCTTGCTAACTTTAGTAGCTAGCTTCCTAGATTTCTAGATTTGCGTTGATAACTTCCTAGCTTTCCGTTGCTATTTTGCTAGCTTTGCGTTGCTAGCTTGCTAGGTTTGCGTTGCTAGCTTGCTAGCTTTGCGTTCCTAGCTTGGTAGCTTTGCGTTGCTAGCTTGTTAGCTATGCGTTGCTAGCTTGCTTGTTATGCGTTGCTAGCTTGCTAGTTTTGCGTTGCTAGCTTGATAGATTTGCGTTGCTAGCATATTAGTTTCGCTTTCTAGCTTGCTTGCTTTGCGTTGCTAGCTTGCAATTTTGCGTTGCTAGCTTGCTAGTTTTGCGTTGCAATCTTGGTAGTTTTGCGTTTCTAGCTTGATAGCTTTGCGTTGCTAGCTTATAAGCTTTGCGTTCTAGCTTGCTTGCTTTGCGTTGCTAGCTTGCTAGTTTGCGTTGCCAGCTTGCCAGCTTTCCGTTGCTACCTTGCTATAATTTCGTTGCTTGCTTGCTTGCTTTGGGTTGCTAGTTTGCTAGCTTTGAGTTGCTAGCTTGCTAGCTTTGCGTTTCTTACATGCTTTGCGTTTCTTGCTTGCTAGCTTTGCGTTGCTAGCTTGCTAGCGTTGCTTTGCTAGCTTGCTAGCTTTGCGTTGCTAGCTTGTTAGCCTTGCGTTGCTAACATGCTAGTTTGCGTTGCCAGGTTGATACGTTTGCGTTCCTACCTTGCAACCTTGGCGTTGCTAGCTTGCTAGCTTTGTGTTGCTAGATAGCTAGCTTTGCGTTGCTAGCTTGCTAGATATGCGTAGCTAGCTTGCCAGCTTAGCGTTGCTATCTTGCCAAATTTGCTTTGCTAGCTTGCCAGCGTTGCGTTGCTAGATTGATAGATTTGCGTGGCTTGCTTGCTAGATTTGCGTTGCTAACATGCTAGCTTTCCGTTGCGAGCTTGCTAGCTTTGCGTTGCTAGCTTGATAAGTTTGCTATGCTAGCTTGCAAGCTTTGCGTTGCTTTCTTGCTGGCTTTGCGTTTTTTGCTTGCTAGGTGTGCGTTGCTAGCTTGCTAGATTTGCGTGGGTAGCTTGCAATTTTTGCGTTGCTAGCTTGCAAGCTTTGCGTTGCTAGCTTGCTAGATTTGCGTTGCAAGCTTGCTAGCTTGCTAGCTTTGCGTTGCTATCTTGCCAGGTTTCCGTTGCTAGCTTGCTAGCTTTGCGTTGCTAGCTTGATAGGTTTTACGTTGCTAGATTGCTAGCTTTGCTTTGCTGGCTTGCTTTGCGTTTCTTGCTTGCTAGCTTTGCGTAGCTATCTTGCAAGCTTTGCTTTTCAAGCTAGATATCTTCCGGTGTTAGCTTGCTAGCTTTGTGTTGCTACCTTGCTAGCTTCGCGTTGTTAGCTTGCTAACTTTGAGTTGCTAGCTTTATAGATTGCTAGATTTGCGTTGATAACTTGATAGATTTGCGTTGCTATCTTTCTAGATATGCGTTGCTAGCTTCCTAGCTTTGCGTTGCTTGCTTGTTAGCTATGCGTTGCTAGCTTGCTTCTTTAGCGATGCTAGCTTGCTAGTTTTGCGTTTCAAAGTTGTTTGTTTGCGTTGCTAGCTTGATAGCTTTGCGTTGCTAGCTTGTTATCTTTACGTTCTAGCTTGCTAGCTTTGCGTTGCTAGCTTGTTATCTTTGCGTTGCTAGCTTGATATCTTTGCCTTGCTAGCTTGCTATCTTTCCGCTGCTATCTTGCTAGTTATGCATTGCTAGCTTTCCAGCTTTGGGTTGCTACCTTTCCAGGTTTGCGTTTCTAGCTTGCCAGGTTGCGTTGCTAGCTTGCCAGATTTGCGTTGCTACCTTGCTATCATTACGTTGCTTGCTTGCTTGCTTTGAGTTCTAGTTTGCTAGCTTTACGTTGCTAGCAAACTAGCTGTGCTTTGCTTGCTTGCTTTTCGTTTCTTCCTTGCTAGCATTGAGTTGCTATCTTGCTAGCTTTGCTTTCCTATCTTGGTAGCCTTTCGTTGCTAACTTGCTAGTTTACGTTGCCAAGCTGATAGTTTTGCGTTCTTTCCTTGCTAGCTTGATAATTTGTGTTGCTAGATACCTAGTTTGCGTTGCTATTTTGCTAGATATGCGTTGCTAGCTTGATAGCTTTGCGTTGCTATCTTGCTAGCTTTGAGTTGCTAGCTTGCTAGCTTTGCGTTGCTTGCTTGCTTTGCGTTTCTTGCTTGCTATCTTTGTGGAGCTAGCTTGCTAGCTTTGCTTTTCTAGCTTGCTTGTTTGCGTTGCAAGCTTACTAGATTTTCTTTGCTATCATGGTACTTTTGCGTTGCTAGCTTGGTAGCATTGCGTTGCTAACTTGCTAGCTCTGCGTTCTAGATTGCTTGCTTTGCGTTGCTGCTTGATATCTTTGAATTGCGAGCTTGCTATCATTGCGTTGCTAGCTTTCTAGCTTTCCGTTCTTAGCTTGCTAGATATTCGTTGCTAGTTTGACAGCTTTGGTTAGCTAGCTTGCCAGGTTTGCGTTGGTAGTTTGCCAGTATGCGTTCCTAGCTTGCCAGCTTTGCTTTGCAGCCTTGCTAGCTTTGCGTTGCTAGCTAGCTAGCTTTGCGTTGCTAGCTTGCTAGCTTTGTGTTCCTAGCTTGGTAGCTTTGCGTTGCTAGCTTGTTAGCTATGCGTTGCTAGCTTGCTTGTTATGCGTTGCTAGCTTGCTAGTTTTGCGTTGCTAGCTTGATAGCTTTGCGTTGCTAGCATATTAGCTTTGCTTTCTAGCTTGCTTGCTTTGCGTTGCTAGCTTGCTATTTTGCGTTGCTAGCTTGCAAGTTTTGAGTTGCAATCTTGGTAGTTTTGCGTTTCTCCCTTGATAGCTTTGCGTTGCTAGCTTATAAGCTTTGCGTTCTAGCTTGCTTGCTTTGCGTTGCTAGCTTGCCAGTTTGCGTTGCCAGCTTTCCAGCTTTCCGTTGCTACCATGATATAATTTCTTTGCTTGCTTGCTTGCTTTTGGTGGCTAGTTTGCTAGCTTTGCGTTTCTAGCTTGCTATCTTTGCGTTTCTTACTTGCTTTGCGTTTGTTGCTTGCTAGCTTTGCTTTGCTAGCTTGCTAGCGTTGCTTTGCTAGCTTGCTAGCTTTGCGTTGCTAGCTTGTCAGCCTTGCGTTGCTAACATGCTAGTTTGCGTTGACAGGTTGATAAGTTTGCGTTCCTACCTTGCAAGCTTGGCGTTGCTAGCTTGCTAGCTTTGTGTTGCTAGATAGCTAGCTTTGCGTTGTTAGCTTGCTAGATATGCGTAGCTAGCTTGCCAGCATAGCGTTGCTATCTTGCCATCTTTGCTTTGCTAGCTTGCCAGCTTTGCGTTCCGAGATCGATAGATTTGCGTGGCTAGCTTGCTACCTATTCGTTGCTAACTTGCTAGGTTTCCGTTGCGAGCTCGCTAGCTTTGCGTTGCTAGCTTGCTAGGTTCCCTTTGCTAGCTTGCAAGCTTTGCGTTGCTTTCTTGCTTGCTTTGCGTTTTATGCTTGCTAGCTTTGTGTTGCTAGCTTGATAGATTTTCGTGGCTAGCTTGCTATTTTTACGTTGCTATCTTGCAAGCTTTGCGTTGCTAGCTTGCTAGCTTTCCGTTGCTAGCTTGCTAGCTTTGCGTTGCCAGCTTGATAGGTATGCGTTGCAACATTGCTAGCTTGGCGTTGCTAGCTTGTTAGCTAAGCGTTGCTAGTTTGATTACTTTGCCTTGCTATCTTGCTAGCTTTGCGTTGCTATCTTGCCAGGTTTCCGTAGCTACCTTGATAGCTTTGCGTTGCTAGATTGCTATTTTTGCGTTGCTAGCTTGATAGCTTTGCGTTGCTAGCTTGTTATCTTTGCGTTGCTAGCTTGCTATTTTTGCGTTGCTAGCTTGCTAACTTTCCGCTGCTAGCTTCCTAGCTATGCGTTGCTAGCTTGCAAGCTTTGGGTTGCTACTTTGCCAGGTTTGCTTTTCTAGCTTGCCAGGTTTGCTTTTCTAGCTTGCCAGGTTGCGTTGCTAGCTTGCCAGATTTGCTTTGCTACCTTGCTATCATAACGTTGCTTGCTTGCTAGCTTTGAGTTGCAATCTTGCTAGCTTTGCTTTCCTATCTTGGTAGCCTTGCGTTTCTAACTTGCTACTTTGCGTTGCCAAGCTGATTGTTTTGCGTTTCTTCCTTGCTAGCTTGCATATTTTGTGTTGCTAGATAGCTAGCTTTGCGTTGCTAGCTTGCTAGATGTTCATTGCTAGATTGCTAGCTTTGCGTTGCTAGCTTGCTAGCTTTGCGTTGCTTGCTTGCTTGCTTTGCGGTTCTTGCTTGCTATTTTTGCGGAGCTAGCTTGCTAGCTTTTCTTTTCTAGATTGCTTGCTTTGCGTTGCAAACTTACTAGATTTTCTTTGCTATCTTGGTACTTTGCGTTGCTATCTTGGTAGCTTTGCGTTGCTAACTTGTTAGCTCTGCGTTCTTGCTTGCATGCTTTGCGTTGCTGCTTGCTATCTTTGCGTTGCGAGCTTGTTATCATTACGTTGCTAGCTTGCTAGCTTTCCGTTGCTAGCTTGCTAGATATTCGTTGCTAGTTAGCCAGCTTTGGGTAGGTATTTTTGTAGGTTTGCGTTGCTAGTTTGCAGTGTGCGTTGCTAGCTTGCCAGCTTTGCGTTGATAACTTGCTGGCTTTCCGTTGCTAACTTGATAGCTTTTGGGTTGCTAGCTTTCTAGCTTTGCTTTGCTAACTTGCTAGCATTGCGTTGTGGCTTGCTTTGCGTTTCTTCCTTGCTAGCTTTGCGTTGCTAGCTTGCTAGCTTTACTTTGCTAGCTTGATAGGTTTGCGTTTATATCTAGCTATCTTTGCGTTGCTAGATAGCCAGGTTTGCGTTGCTAACTTGGTAGCCTTGCGTTTCTAATTTACTAGTTTGCGTTGCCAGCTTGATAGGTTTGCGTACCTACCTTGCTAGCTTAGCGTTGCTAGCTTGCTAGCTTTGCGATGCTAGAGAGCTAGTTTTGCGTTGCTAGCTTTCTAGCTTCCCGTTACTTGCTTGCTAGGTATGCGTTGGTAGCTTGCCAGCTTTGTGTTGCTAGCTTGCCATCTATGCGTTGCTAGCTTGCTAGCTTTGCGATGCTAGAGAGCTAGTTTTGCGTTGCTAGCTTTCTAGCTTCCCGTTACTTGCTTGCTAGGTATGCGTTGGTAGCTTGCCAGCTTTGTGTTGCTAGCTTGCCATCTATGCGTTGCTAGCTTGCTAGCTTTGATTTTCTAGCTTTGATTGTTTTGCCTTGATATCTAGCTCTTTTTGCGTTGCTAGATTGCCAGGTTTGCGTTGCTAGCTTGGTAGCCCTGCGTTTCTAATTTGCTAGTCTGCATTGCCAGCTTGATATTTTTGCGTTCCTACCTTGCTAGCTTAGCGTTGCTAGCTTGCTAGCTTTGCGTTGCTAGCTGGCTAGCTTCCCGTTACTTGCTTGCTAGGTATGCGTTGATAGCTTGCCAGCTTTGCGTTGCTAGCTTGCCTCATTTGCGTTGCTAGCTTGCCAGTTTGCGTTGCTAGCTTGCCGGCATTGCGTTGTTAGCTTGCAAGATTTACGTTACTAGCTTGACAGTTTGCGCTGCTAACTTGCCAGCTTTGCGTTGCTAGCTTGCTAGCTTTGCGTTGCTTGCTTGCTTGCTAGATTTGCTGGGTTAGATTGCTAGCTTTGCGTTGCTACCTTGCTAACTCTCCGTTTATAGCTTGATAGCTTTGCGTTGCTAGCTTGCTACCTTTGCGTTGCTAGCTTGCTAGCTTTGCGTTGCTAGCTTCCTAGATTTGCGTTGCTTGCTTGCTTGTTTGCGTTTGTTGCTTTTTAGCTTTGCGTAGCTAGCTAGCTTTGAGTTTCTACCTTCCTAGCTTTCCGTTGCTAGCTTACCAACTTTGTGTTGCTAGCTTGCTAGCTTGGCGTTGATATCTTGCTAACTTTGAGTAGCTAGCTTGCTAGATTGCTAGATTTGCGTTGCTAACTTGATAGCTTTGAGTTTCTATCCTGCTAGCTTTGCGTTGCTAGCTTGCTAGTTTTGATTTGCTAGCTTGCTAGCTTTGCGTTGCTAGCTTGGTAGCTTTGCGTTACTACCTTGTTAGTTATGCGTTGCTAGTTTGCTTGTTTTGCGTTGCATTCTTGGTAGTTTTGCGTTTCTATCTTGATAGCTTCGCGTTGCTAGCTTATTAGATTTGCTTTCTAGCTTGCTTGCTTTGCGTTGCTAGCTTGCCAGTTTGCGTTGACAGCTTGCCAGCTTTCCGTTGTTACCTTGCTATCATATCGTTGCTGGCTTGCTTGCTTTGGGTTGCTAGTTTGCTAGCTTTGTTTGCTAGCTTGCAAGCTTTGCGTGGCTTACTTGCTTTGCGTTTCTTGCTTGCTAGCTTTGCGTTCCTAGCTTACTAGCTTTGCTTTGCTTTGCTAGCTTGCTAGCATTGCGTTGCTAGCTTCTTAGCCTTGCGTCGATAACATGCAAGTTTTCGTTGCAAGGTTGATAGGTTTGCGTTCCTAACTTGCAAGCTTGGCGTTGCTAGCTTCCTAGCTTTTTGTTGCTAGATAGCTAGCTTTACGTTGCTAGCTTGCTAGATATGCGTAGCTAGCTTGCCAGCTTAGCGTTGCCATCTTGAAAACTTTGCTTTTTCTAGCTTGCCAGTTGTGCGTTCCTAGCTTGATAAATTTGCGTGGCTAACTTGCTAGCTTTGCGTTGCTAACTTGCTAGCTTTCCGTTGCGAGCTTGCTACCTTTGCGTTTCTAGCTAGCTAGGTTTGCTTTGCTACCTTGCTAGCTTTGCGATGGTTGCTTCCATGCTTTGCGTTTTTTGCTTGCTAGCTTTGCGTCGCTAGCTTCCTAGATTTGCGTGGCTAGCTTGCTATGTTTGGTTTGCTAGCTTGCAAGCTTTGCGTTGCTAGCTTTCTAGCTTTGCTTTGCTAGCTTGCTAGCTTTGCATTGCCAGCTTGATAGGTTTGCGTTGCTACATTGCTAGCTTGGCGTTGCTAGCTTGCTAGCTAAGCGTTGCTAGCTTGATAGCTTTACGTTGCTATCTTGCTAGCTTTGCGTTGCTAGCTTGCCAGGTTTCAGTTGCTAACTTGCTAGCTTTGCGTTGCTAGCTTGCTAGCTTTGCGTTGCTAGCTTGCTAGCTTTGCGTTGCTTGCTTGCTTTGCGTTTCTTGCTTGCTTTGCGTTTCTTGCTTGCTAGCATTGCGTAGCTATCTTGCTAGCTTTGCTTTTATAGCTTGCTAGCTTTCCGTTTCTAGCTTGCTAGCTTTGTGTTGCTACCTTGCTAGCTTGGCGTTGTTAGCTTGCTAACTTTGAGTTGCTAGCTTGCTAGATTGCTAGATTTGCGTTGAAAACTTTATAGATTTTCGTTTTTTATCTTGCTAGATTTGCGTTGCTAGCTTGCTAGCTTTGCTTTGCTATCTTGCTAGCTTAGCGTTGCTAGCTTGATAGCTTTGCGTAGCTTGCTTGTTATTTATGCGCTGCTAGCTTGGTGTTATGCGTTGCTATCTTGCTAGTTTTGTTTTTCAAATTTGTTTATTTTGCGTTGCTAGCTTGATTATTTTGCGTTGGTAGCTTGTTAGGTTTACGTTCTAACTTGCTAGCTTTGCGTTGCTAGCTTGCTATCTTTGCGTTGCTAGCTTGCTATCGTTCCGCTGCTAGCTTGCAAGCTTTGGGTTTCTACCTTGCCAGGTGTGCGTTTCTAGCTTGCCAGGTTGCGTTGCTAGCTTGCCAGATTTGCGTTGCTACCTTGCTATCATTACGTTGCTTGCTTGCTTGCTTTTGGTTGCTAGTTTGCTAGCTTTGAGTTTCTTGCTTGCTTGCTTTGAGTTGCTATCTTGCTAGCTTTGCTTTCCTACCTTGGTATCTTGCGTTGCTAACTTGCTAGTTTGCGTTGCAAAGCTGAAAATTTTGCGTTCCTTCCTTGCTAGCATGCCTATTTTGGGTTGCTTAATAGCTAGTTTTGCGTTGCTAGCATGCTAGATATGCGTTGCTAGCTTGATAGCTTTGCGTTGTTATCTTGCTAGCTTTGAGTTGCTAGCTTGCTAGCTTTGCGTTGCTAGCTTGCTAGCTTTACGTTGCTTGCTTGCTTGCTTTGCGTTTCTTGCTTGCTATCTTTGCGGAGCTAGCTTGCTAGCTTGTGTTTTCTAGATTGCTTGCTTTGCGTTGCAAGCTTACTAGATTTTCGTTGCTATCTTGGCACCTTTGCGTTGCTAGCTTGGTAGGTTGCGTTGCTAACTTGCTAGCTCTGCGTTCTAGCTTGCTTGCTTTGCTTTGCTGCTTGCTATCTTTGCGTTGCGAACTTGCTATCATTACGTTGCTAACTTGCTAGCTTTCCGTTGCTAGCTTGCCAGATATAGGTTGCTAGTTTGCCAGCTTTGGGTTGCTATCTTGCCAGGTTTGCTTTGCTAGTTTGCCAGTTTACGTTGCTAGCTTGCCAGGTTTGCGTTGCTACCTTGCTAGCTTTTCTTTGCTAGCTTGCTAACTTTGTTTTGCTAGCTTGCTAGATTTGTGTTGCTAGCTTGTTAGCTTTTCGTTGCTTGTTGCTTTGCGTTTCTTGCTTGCTAGCTTTGCTTTGCTAGCTTGCTAGCTTTGCTTTGCTAGCTTGCTAGCATTGCTTTGCTAGCTTGATAGTTTTGCGTTGATATCTAGCTATCTTTGCGTTGCTAGATTTAAGGGTTTGCGCTGCTAGCTTGGTAGCCTTGCGTTTCTAACTTGCTAGTTTGCGTTGCCAGCTTGATAGTTTTGCGTTCCTACCTTGCTAGCTTAGCGTTGCTTGCTTGCTAGCTTTGCGTTGCTATAGAGCTAGCTCTGTGTTTCTACTTTGCTAGCTTCCCGTTACTTGCTTGCTAGGTATGCGTTGCTAACTTGCCAGTTTTGCGTTGCTAGCGTGCCACCTATGCGTTGCTAGCTTTCCAGGTGTGCGTTGCTAGCTTGTCAGCATTGCGTTGCTAACTTGCTAGATTTGCGTTACTAGCTTGACGGTTTGCGCTGCTAGCTTGCCAGCTTTGCGTTGCTAGCTTGCTAGATTTGCTTGGTTAGTTTGCTAGCTTTGCGTTGGTACCTTGCTAACGTTCCGTTTATAGCTTGCTAGCTTTGTGGTGCTAGCTTGCTACCTTTTCTTTGCTTGCTTGCATGCTTTGCGTTTTTTGCTTGCTAGATTTGCGAATCAAGCTTGCTAGCTTTCGTTTCTACCTTGCTAGCTTTCCGTTGTTAGCTTGCCATCTGTGTATTGCTACCATGCTAGCTTGGCGTTCATAGCTTGCTAACTTTAAGTAGCTAACTTGCTAGATTGCTAGATTTGCGTTGCTTACTTGATAGCTTTGTGTTGCTATTTGCTAGCTTTGCGTTGCTAACTTGCTAGTTTTGCGTTTCTATCTTGATAGCTTTGCGTTTCTAACTTATTAGCTTTGCTTTCTAGCTTGCTTGCTTTGCGTAGCTAGCTTGCTATCTTTGCGTTGGTAGCTTGCTATATTTGCGTTTCTAACTAGCTAGCTTTCCGTTGCTAGCTTGCTAGTTATGCGTAGCTAGTTTACCAGCTTTGGGTTGCTACCTTGCCAGGTTTGCTTTGCTAGCTTGCCAGTTTGCTTTGCTAGCTTGCCAGCTTTACGTTGCTACATTGCTATCATTTCGTTGCTTGCTTGCTTTGGTTTGCTAGTTTGCTAGCTTTGCGTTGCTTGCTAGCTAGCTTCGCGTTGCTTACTTGCTTTGCGTTTCTTGCTTGCTACCAATGTGTTGCTAGCTTGCTAGCTTTGCTAAACAAGCTTGCTAGCTTTGCGTTCCCAGCTTGTTAGACTTGCGTTGCTAACTTGCTAGTTTGAGTTGCAAGGTTGATAGGTTTGCGTTCATAACTTGCTAGCTTGGCGTTGCTAGCTTGCTAGCTTTGTTTTGCTAGATAGCTAGCTTTGCGTTGCTAGCTTGCTAGATATGCGCAGCTAGCTTGCCAGCTTAGCGTTGGTATCTTGCCAACTTTTCGTTGCTAGCTTGCCAGTTTTGAGTTCCTAGCTTGCTAATTTTGCGTGGCTAGCTTGCTAGATTTGCGTGCCTAGCTTGTTATCTTTGCGTTGCAAACATGCTAGTTTTGCTTTGCTTGCTTGCTTGCATTGCTTATTTGCTTGCTATCTTTCGTTGCCAGCTTGCTAGATTTGAGTGGCTAGCTTGCTCTCATTGCGCTTCTTGCTTGCTAGCTTTTGCGTTGCCAGCTTGATATGTTTGCGTTGCTACATTGCTAGCTTGGCGTTGCTAACTTGCTAGCTATGCGTTGGTAGCTAGATATCTTTGCGTTGCTAGATTGCTAGATATGTGTTGCTAGCTTTATAGCTGTGCGTTGCTATATTGCTAGCTTTTCTTTGCTAGCCTGCCAGGTTTGCATTGCTATTTTGCTAGCTTTGCGTTGCTAGCTTGCTAGCTTTGCGTCCTTGGTTGCTATCTTTGCGTTGCTTTCTTGCTTTTCGTTTCTTGCTTGCTAGATTTTCGTAGCTATCTTGCTAGCTTTGCGTATCTACCTTGCTAGCTTTCCGTTGCTAGCTTGCTAGCTTTGTGTTGCTACCTTGGAAGCTTGGCGTTGATAACTTGGAAACTTTGAGTTGCTAGCTTGCTACATTGCTAGATTCGCGTTGCTAACTTGCTAGCTTTGCGTTTCGATCTTGCTAGCTTTGCGTTGCTAGCTTGCTAGATTTTAGTTTCTATCCTGCTAGCTTTGCGTTGCTAGCTTGCTAGTTTTGTGTTGCTAGCTTGATAGCTATGCGTTGCTAGCTTGCTTGCTTAGCGTTGCGATCTTGCTAGTTTTGCTTTTCAATCTTGTTAGTTTTTCGTAGCTAGCTTGATAGCTTTGCGTTGCTAGCTTGTTAGCTTTACGTTCTAGCTTGCTAGCTTTTCTTTGCTAGCTTGCTCTTTTGCGTTTCTAGCTTGCTATTTTTCCGTTGCTAGCTTGCTATCTTTGCGTTGCTAGCTTGTTAGCTTTACGTTCTAGCTTGCTAGCTTTTCTTTGCTAGCTTGCTCTTTTGCGTTTCTAGCTTGCTATTTTTCCGTTGCTAGCTTGCTATCTTTGCTTTGCTAGCTTGCCAGCTTTGCATTGCTACCTTGCTAACATTAACTTGCTTGCTTGCTAGCTTTGGGTTGCTAGTTTGCTAGCTTTGCATTGCTAGCGTGCTAGCTTTGCGTTGAATGCTTGATTGGCGTTTCTTGCTTGCTAGCTTTGCGTTGCTATCTTGCTAGATTTGCTTTGCTATCTTGGTAGCCTTGCGTTGCTGACTTGCTTTTATGCGTTGCCAAGTTGATAGTTTTGCGTTCCTTTCTTGCTAGCTTGCCTATTTTCTGTTGCTAGATAGCTAGCTTTTCTTTGCTAGCTTGTTAGATATGCGTTGCTAGCTTGATAGCTTTGCTTTTCTAACTTGCTTGCTTTGCGTTGCTAGCTTGCAAGATTTTCGTTGCTATCTTGGTACCATTGCGTTGCTAGCTTATTAGCTTTGCGTTGCTATCTTGCTAGCTCTGCGTTCTAGTTTTGTTGGTTTGCGTTGCTAGCTTGTTATCACTGAGTTGCGAGCTTGCTATCTTTTCGTTGCTAGCTTGCTAGCTTTCCGTTGCTAGCTTGCTAGACATGCGTTGCTAGTTTGCAAGCTTTGGGTTGCTAACTTGCCAGGTTTGCGTTGCTTGTTTGGCAGTTTGCGTTGCTAGCTTGCCACCTTTGCGTTGCTAACTTGCTAGCTATCCGTTGCTAGCTTGCTAGCTTTGGGTTGCTAGCTTGCTAGCTTTGCGTTGCTTGCTTGCTTTGCGTTTCTTGCTTGCTAGCTTTGCCTTGCTAGCTTGCTAGCTTTGCTTTGCTAGCTCGCTAGTTTGCATTGCTAGCTTGATAGCTTTGCGTTGATATCTTGCTATCATTGCGTTGCTAGCTTGCTAGGTTTGCGTTGCTAGCTTGCTAGTTTGCGTTGCTAAATTGCTATCTTTCCGTTGCTAGCTTGCTAGCTTTGCTTTCTAGCTTGCTTCCTTTGCGTTCCTAGCTTGCTTGTTTTCGTTGCTATCTTGGTAGCTTTTCGTTTCTTGCTTGGTAGCTTTGCGTTGCTAGCTTGCTAGCTCTGCGTTCTAGCTTGCTTGCTTTGCGTTGCTAGCTTGCTATCTTTACCTTGCTAATTTGCTATCTTTGCGTTGCTTGCTTGCTAGCTTTCAGTTGCTAGCTTGCTAAATATGCGTTGCTAGCTTGCCAGGTTTGAGTTGCTAGCTTGCCAGCTTTGCGTTACTAGCTTGCTAGCTTTGCGTTACTTGCTTGCTTGCTTTGCTTTCTTGCTTGCTATCTTTGACTAGCTAGCTTGCTAGCTTTGCTTTTCTAGCTTGCTTGCACTGCGTTACTAGCTTGCTAGATTTTCGTTGCAATCTTGGTACCTTTGCGTTGCTAGCTTGGTAGCTTTGCGTTGCTAGCTTGCCAGGTTTGAGTTGCTAGCTTGCCAGCTTTGCGTTACTAGCTTGCTAGCTTTGCGTTACTTGCTTGCTTGCTTTGCTTTCTTGCTTGCTATCTTTGACTAGCTAGCTTGCTAGCTTTGCTTTTCTAGCTTGCTTGCACTGCGTTACTAGCTTGCTAGATTTTCGTTGCAATCTTGGTACCTTTGCGTTGCTAGCTTGGTAGCTTTGCGTTGC